>NW_015505362.1:337503-342467 GCF_001515645.1 Sinocyclocheilus grahami
AGATAGATAGATAGATAGATAGATAGATAGATAGATAGATAGATAGATAGATAGATAGATAGATAGATAGATAGATAGATAGATAGATAGATAGATAGATAGAAAGATTTAAATTTACATTAAAAAACGGCAACTGTGATTTCCAGAACTTTCCCATAATAAATATGCAAGCAACATTTTTAGGTTTTATAGGTTTTATGTAAGATGTAAGATAAAACCCCAATGAACATAAATGATAAGAACAAAATGTAATAAGAAACAGTTACAAAAAAATAAAAAATCATGTTTAACATTAATAATTAAAATCATATACTGCTTCCAAGTAAATTCAAAAAGTGTAAATAAGTGAAACAACTTTGCAATGGCAAAACAAGCACAGTCTGAAAGCTTTGAAAACAAAGTTAACATGAGGACAGCATTTCACACCAGAACACGGTTCAGTCCTTGAAGAGTCGCTGTTCCAATCTCTTTTTCTTGTTCTCCTTTGATAAGTGTCGGCTGAGATTTCATGATCAGATGAAAGACACAGTAATGAGTGAAGTGCAGAGAAACTCAAGAGCAGGTGTTTTAGAGCGAGGAACTCAGTTAACCCGCACTGTTCTCAAATATTGGCCAAGACATCTCCTCAGGCTCACACTTTCGGTTCTCTGCCTCTCATTCATATTCCCTCTCCGTCTGTTTTCTTCCATAAACGCATTGGAGGCTCAGAGCAGCCCATCCCAAACCACAGAGGAGCACAAAGCACTAAACTCACAGAGACAACAACAAAATATCAAAACACACTTTCCCAAAACATCATTTGAACACAAATGCTTCTAGCTACACAAATGTAATTCTGTGCACAATCCCAAGCCCTTTACTAGCGACTGTCCAGAGCTGTGACGTCAAACGCAACAAACAGGGAAAAAGTCAATTTCAATGGTTTAAAAAATGAGAATAGGAAAAAAAAAATTAAATACAAAAAATAAAATAAAATAAAAAACTGCTAAAACATCTACTAAAATATGATGAAACATTTCGGATTTACATATCTCTGTAAAATAAATACCTCTAATACTAAAATCAAATAAAAAAACGAAATAAAATAAAACAAAATAAAATAGAAATAAAATAGCTGAATATGAGAAAATATTTGGGATTTATATACCTCAAAAAAAAAAACTACTAAAATATGATCAAATATTTCAGATTTACATACCTCTATAAACGAAATACCTCTAAAACTAAATTAAAATAGAGATAAACAAATCAAATAAAACAAAATAAAATAGAAATAAATGCAACAAACAGGGAAAAAGTCAATTTCAATGGTTTAAAAAATGAGAATAGGAAAAAAAAAATTAAATACAAAAAATAAAATAAAATAAAAAACTGCTAAAACATCTACTAAAATATGATGAAACATTTCGGATTTACAAATCTCTGTAAAATAAATACCTCTAATACTAAAATCAAATAAAAAAACGAAATAAAATAAAACAAAATAAAATAGAAATAAAATAGCTGAATATGAGAAAATATTTGGGATTTATATACCTAAAAAAAAAAACTACTAAAATATGATCAAATATTTCAGATTTACATACCTCTATAAACGAAATACCTCTAAAACTAAATTAAAATAGAGATAAACAAATCAAATAAAACAAAATAAAATAGAAATAAAATCGCTGAATATGAGAAAATATTTGGGATTTATATACCGCTATTAAAAAAATCAAATAAAAACATTTACTAAAATATGATAAAATATTTCAGGTTTACATACCTCTATAAACTAAATACCTCTAAAATAAAATAGAAATAAAAAAACAAAACAAATAAAATAGAAATAAAAAAACAAAACAAATAAAATATAAATAAAATCGCTGAATATGAGAAAATATTTGGGATTTATATACCTCTATAAATAAAATAAAAATAAAAACATCTACTAAAATATGATCAAATATTTCAGGTTTACATACCTCTTTAAACTAAATACCTCTAAAATAAAATAGAAATAAAATCGCTGAATATGAGAAAATATTTGGGATTTATATACCTCTATAAATAAAATAAAAATAAAAACATCTACTAAAATATGATCAAATATTTCAGGTTTACATACCTCTTTAAACTAAATACCTCTAAAACTAAATTAAAATAGAGATTAAAAACGAATCAAATAAAACAAAATACAATCAAATGAAATAAAATCGCTAAAGCATCTACTAAAATACGATGAAATATTTGAGATTTATATACACCTCTATAAATGAAACAAAACAAAACAAAAAACAAAACCTGCTCAAATTTGATGAAATGTTGGGGATTTATATTCCTCTATAAACTAAACACTTATATAAAAATGTGTAAATGCTATAAATTTCCTCAAAACACACGGTGACTTTTGAATGACCATTAATAGAGAAATATGCTTTTTGCTCACAGAATAATACAGTTAATCAGCTAAACCTTGAACTCCTTGATCAGGTCAGCGAATGTCATAGTGGAGCAACAGTTAAAAAGAAAATCAGAACATGAATAATACCGGTAATACATCAGGTTCAGTGGGGTCATCAGGTGCAATCAAACTCCACTGACAACAGAGCACCATAAAAGTAGAATAAAGAATCTTTTGCGTGAACTACTCCTGCAATGAGAAGTGAATTCATCATTTTGCAGCGCTGAACAAAATAATTGAACTTTAACTATTCACAAGCTAGGGTGACCATACGTGCCATTTTCCCAGGACGCGTCCTGGCCAGGATTTCTATATTGCCTAAAATATCTAGGTTTTGGCTTTGTTTGCGTGTGCAGACCGATCGGAGTATGACATCAAAATACCTCGAGAGCATTTTGAAAGCATAAGGAATAAGGTATTTTGATGTCATACGCCGATCGGTCTACACACGCAAACAAAGCCAAAACCTAGATATTTTAGGCAATATAGAAATCCTGGCCAGGATGCGTCCTGGGAAAATGGCACGTATGGTCACCCTACATAAGCCCTTGCTCACACACACACACACAGCAGAATATGACTAATGTGAGCTCGACAGTGTCAGTGCAGACAGAATGGAGCTCCGTGGGGGACAGACAGAGATGAAGAGAGAGAGAGAGAGAGAGAGAGAGAGAGAGAGAGAGATGGTGAACACACACACACACACACACACACACACACATGTTCAAAGCCACTTTAATCTCTTCTGTCACACAACATCACACATATAAACACACAAATGGAAGCACACGCATATGCACAAAACATAAGCACATGTAGTCGCTGCTGCCCTGTTCCTATATCTTCTCATGCCAAGCCAAACAAATGTGTGTGTATATGCAGTTTACCAGCAGTTTAGCTACATACATTCAATCAATCGCAGTTTTACACAAGTGGTCAACCGATATGAGTTTTCCAATACCAAAAATGCAAAGGTGATCAATGGCCAATATAATTAGCGTTAGGCCGATATATTGTGTGTTATACAGTAAGCGAGGCTGATTATAGCCTATATGTCAATAATGCACAATTTTGAGATTATCGGCTCTGGTCAATATCTGTGTCTAATCAGATAATTAACAGAAGTGTTAGTTTATATATATTTTCTTCTAATATACTTTATTCTAAGATCTGGGGTCATTATGATTTTTTTATGATGCAAGTCTCTCACCAAAGCTGCATTTGTTTGATGAAAAATAACAGCAATATTGTGAAATATTATTGCCATTTAAAATAACTGATTTCTATTTGAATAGATTTAAAAATGTAATTTATTTCTGTGATGCAAAGCTGAATTTTTTAGCATCATTACTCCAGTCTCCAGTGTCACATGATCCTTCAGAAATCATTCTGATATGCTGATCTACTGCTATATTATTGGTGTTTAATTATTAATAATGGTTCTTATTATTATCAGTGTTTTGCTGCTTAATATGTTTGTGGAAACCACATTTGTTCAGGATTCTTTAATGAATACAATCCCAATCTTTATAAATGTCTTTACTGACACTTTTTTGTTATCAATGTAATGCATCTTTGCGGAGTTAAATGATTTCTTTGAAAAATCACTGTAGATTAAAGACAGTATTTTCATGCATTTTCAATTTTTCATTTTTGTGTCTAAGAAACTGTACATGATGCTGTTATACCGCTCATATTTTATAAAAAAAAAAAAAAAAAAAGTATTATATATTAATAATAAACCAATTCTATCATGTGGCAGAAAATATTATTAATATAATAAAATTATATTTAATTTGAAATATATTGTAAGTATTATTATTATTAAATAAATAATGCACATTTATGTGACGTAAATGTTTATCCACCATTGGCATGTGTGGCAAAAAGTCAATTTTGGACATGCTTATTGGCCAACACCGATAATCTCAAAATAGCCATATATAACCAATGACCAGTTAATCAGTCTATCACTCCTTCAACAGAAAGACAAGACCTCATGAGTTCACACATGCAAACACACTTGCAAAACACAAGCTGTCCCTTGGACATCCCTCCATGAACCAGCCGAGAGACGATGACATCAGTGTAAACAATCACAGCGCATCCTCATCATCATCATCATCATCATCATCATCACCAAAAACAACAAAATTACAAATTCATCAGAACAATCAAACCCAAGCAGCCAAATAATTCTCTCTCTCTCTCTCGTTTACCTCTTGGTTCGGCGGAACATGTTGCTATCCAGGACGGCCGGTTGGCAGAGTGACAATGAGAGTGGCGATGAGAGTGACAGCGGCAGCTGAGTGTGTCAACACACACTTAAACAACATTCACAGAGAGCAGCCGACTACGCCATGACACATCACGTCCTCCCTCACACATGCTCTGGGTTCGTCTGAGTGCCAGAGGCTGACTGATGGAGACAGAGAGAGAGAGAGAGAGAGAGAGAGAGAGAGAGAGAGAGAGAGGGTGGTCCGCGAGGGTAGTGTGCCAAGCCAGGAAGTCAGGAAGT
>NW_015505362.1:361258-370274 GCF_001515645.1 Sinocyclocheilus grahami
TAGGCCAACACAGATAATCTCAAAATGGCCAAATAATGAACGACCAGTTAATCACCCTGACCGATATATCGGTCTATCACTACTTCAACAGAAAGACAAGACCTCATGAGTTCACACATGCAAACACACTTGCAAAACACAAGCTGTCCCTTGGACATCCCTCCATGAACCAGCCGAGAGACGATGACATCAGTGTAAACAATCACAGCGCATCATCATCACCACCACCATCATCACCATCACCAAAAATCACCAATTCATCAGAAAAATCTAACCCGAGCAGCACATTCTGATGAGTCATAATTGCAAGCACGAGCCTAATAATTCTCTCTCTCTCTCTCTCTCTCGTTTACCTTTTGGTTCGGCGGAACATGTTGCTAGCCAGGACGGCCGGTTGGCAGGCGCACGCACGGCGATGAGAGTGACAGAGGCAGCACACACTTAAACAACATTCACAGAAAGCAGCCGACTATGCCATGACACATCGCATCCTTCCTCACACATGCTCTGGGCTCGTCTGAGTGCGTGTGGCTGAGTGATGGAGATACAGAGAGAGAGCGAGAGAGAGAGAGAGAGAGAGAGAAGGTGGTCCTCAAGGGTAATGTGCCAAGCCAGGAAGTAAAGACAGCAAGACTGAGAGAGAGAGAGAGCGCGAGCGAGCGAGGGAGGGAGGACTGTCAGCATGTGTGTGTGGCCATTAAAATCCTATAAGAGCTCAGGGCTCAGGACTGCGTCGCTGGTAATGGAAATCTGAATGACAGATGGGAGGGATAAAAAGAAAGAGAGGAAAGGATTATGTTGATCTTGTTCATAAAATATAGCACAGGTTATTTGGACCCTTAAACATGGACGTTCAGATCGGATTGATCCATTTCATTGTTGCACAAGATCTTTTTAGCCTTTTAATGATATCTTAATATGTATGTATCTGAACTGAAATGTCTTAAATAATAATACATATATAATAATGATATTATTACAATTAAAATAAGTGTTTTCTGTTTGAATATATTTTAAAATGTAATTTATTCCTGTGATGCAAAGCTGAATTTTCAGCAGCAATTACTCCAGTCTTCAGTGTTCTAATATGCTGATTTGCTGCTCTGGTGTTAATATTATTATCTTAATATTTATGTATCAGCACCGAAATGTCTTAAACAATTTTTTCCCCCAGAAAACCATCATTTTGACCAAATATAGTAAAATCAAGTGAATATAGTAGAAATCAGATTAAACATAAGGACGTTTTGTTTTGCACACTATTTAGAACAGAGAAAAAATATATATTTAAAAAAAGTATGAATGCATAATTTTTTTAATAAATAATATATTTAAAATAACATAAAAAATAAGTATAATAAGAAATAATAATGTATAAAGGAAATCTTTATTTAGATTTTGCTTTAATCCTTTTCATATAAGAAAAAATCCACAAAAAGATAAAGACGTGAACATATTTGAAAAATAATGCAAAAAGAATCACTAAAAGGAGGTTTAATTAAACTCTCTGAGACGGTCTAAATTGTCTTAATTGTCTAATAATTGTCTAATAAAAAAGTAATATTAATAATGATGATGATTTTTTCCCCTTCAGAATAAGCATTTTTAACAAATTTGATATTCTTACAAGAATACAGTAAAAATCTATTTAAACATTATCAAGGCATCTTCTACACAATTTCGAATACAAAGAAAAAATATATATTAATAAATATATTTATACATGTATTTATTATATTAAAGATATATAAACAAAGAAGGAAAATGTAATGGTCATTGTTTTATTGTATGTTGCTATTATTCCTTCAATAAAAAAATTAAGATATATAAATATCTGCATTGATGCAGTTCATGTGATTGAAATACAATAAGTTATCTGCATAATAGTGTGTCGATTCCTTATTTTATTTTAATAATAAAAATGTGAATATATGTAAACAGACATGATTTAAAAATTTGTATTATAGTATATAATAATTAACAGGAATCTGTATTTATATTTTTCATTAAATATTTTAACAAGAAAAATTCCACAAAAAGATAAAGATGTGTGGACATTTTTGAAAGGACATGCACAATTAATCAGTGTGTATTGATTCATGCAGATGAAATGAACTTTCCAGTTCTAACGTAATCTTCACTACCTAAGTTTAAATCAGACGGGTCAAAAGAAGAGAGAAGCACATTATATTATTGGCTTCATATGCAGAGATCACACCACAGGGTTTAGGGGCACTTATACTTGGATGCTTGCATCTGATTGGTCGATTACATTGTGATGTGGCTACAGAGCCCCACCCATCTCTCTCTGTATGCCAGGCTATATAAGAACTGACATCATCTCTGTGCCCTAGATAGCTCACCACAATAAACCTAGTCTGAACCTTTGAATCGCGTCATATCTGAATTGAGAGGGTCTGTTGGGACTGGGAGGGCCGCCGTCTCCCAAAGCACACTCACTCAGCTGCACACAAGACATTAGAGACATGCCCAGACACACATTAAAAGCTGCTCATTTCAATAATAAATTATCTGGATGGTGGAAAGAGAGATGAAATATAGATGAGAGAGAGAGAGATGCAGATGAGCTTTTAGGAGTTACCGGGTCAAATTCATAGAAGGGAAAATATGACCTGGAATAATAGATGGAGGGAGGACATGTGTGACCTGTCCAGTCTCATGGAAACGTCACGCTAGGACTGGACAATATAGCTTAAAAATATTTTTTCCTGCCTTATATGGGATATATAAAGATGAAATGTAATAAATCATATTAAAATAAGATTTAGATCGATAGATCAAGGTATGTTTTAATAAACATTTTACTGTTTTTCTACAGTCTATGTCTATATACAGTATATATATATAACTGATTACATGTAATCAGATTCCAAAAATTAAGTAGGCCTACTTGTAATCATATTATAATACATTTTAATATACTCATAATCAGACCACAGTTACTTTTTTATTGATTACATGATTACACCTTATTCACACAATAAAATAAGATAAAATAAATGATAATTTATTCATAATACATGCACTTTATGTTGTTAATAACAACAAATGTTATGTATTTTCTTTCTCTTTGTATTTCTGTCAGTATGGTACAAGATTATCCTATCAATGTGACAAATGAGTTAGGTCAATAGTAATCTAAAAATAATCAAAAAGTAGTCTGATTATATTACCTAAAATATGTAATGTAACGGATTACATTGCTAGCTACAATTTTTGTCATATAATTTGGAATCAGTAACAGACTGCAATTTGTAAGTAATCTATTCCGCTCTATGTTTGTATATATATATATATATTTAATAATTAAATTAAAAGTCAATAATAAAACGGCAATTTTATTAAAAACATCCAAAGATAAAAAAGACAACTAAAAACATTGGTAAAATGGTTGTGTAGGTTTGTGGATGTAAGACGTTCTGAAAGTCATGGCGGTCCTGACAGCGGTGAGACCGTATCCTGATTATAGCTGGCACGGTTCAGCAGTCCTGGAAATATCATATTGATTGTCTGCTGATTAATCTACTGTATCAGCCCAATCAAACAACGTGACCCGCACTGAGCACAAAAGACCCATCTGTTATTAGCTGCCATAAGCTGCCTACAAAAACCCTTCCACATTTCCTTGTCTCTTCACAAACCTCCTAAGAGAGCTCTATTCATACACATATTTGAGCACCTGTATTGTGTGTGTCAGTAGGTGGAGAGGCTCTTTATAGCAGGTATGTCAATGCTACTAGGACTGGACAATATAGCTTAAAAATATTTTTTCCTGCCTTATATGGGATATATAAAGATGAAATGTAATAAATCATATTAAAATAAGATTTAGATCGATAGATCAAGATATGTTTTAATAAACATTTTACTGTTTTTCTACAGTCTATGTCTATATACAGTATATATATAACTGATTACATGTAATCAGATTCCAAAAATTAAGTAGGCCTACTTGTAATCATATTATAATACATTTTAATATACTCATAATCAGACCACAGTTACTTTTTTATTGATTACATGATTACACCTTATTCACACAATAAAATAAGATAAAATAAATGATAATTTATTCATAATACATGCACTTTATGTTGTTAATAACAACAAATGTTATGTATTTTCTTTCTCTTTGTATTTCTGTCAGTATGGTACAAGATTATCCTATCAATGTGACAAATGAGTTAGGTCAATAGTAATCTAAAAATAATCAAAAAGTAGTCTGATTATATTACCTAAAATATGTAATGTAACGGATTACATTGCTAGCTACAATTTTTGTCATATAATTTGGAATCAGTAACAGACTGCAATTTGTAAGTAATCTATTCCGCTCTATGTTTGTATATATATATATATATTTAATAATTAAATTAAAAGTCAATAATAAAACGGCAATTTTATTAAAAACATCCAAAGATAAAAAAGACAACTAAAAACATTGGTAAAATGGTTGTGTAGGTTTGTGGATGTAAGACGTTCTGAAAGTCATGGCGGTCCTGACAGCGGTGAGACCGTATCCTGATTATAGCTGGCACGGTTCAGCAGTCCTGGAAATATCATATTGATTGTCTGCTGATTAATCTACTGTATCAGCCCAATCAAACAACGTGACCCGCACTGAGCACAAAAGACCCATCTGTTATTAGCTGCCATAAGCTGCCTACAAAAACCCTTCCACATTTCCTTGTCTCTTCACAAACCTCCTAAGAGAGCTCTATTCATACACATATTTGAGCACCTGTATTGTGTGTGTCAGTAGGTGGAGAGGCTCTTTATAGCAGGTATGTCAATGCTAATGGTGGTGGCACTGTCCACAATAGAGCCCATTACAAACAACAGCCATTCGGATCTGATCAGCATACAAAAAGCCAAAACTCTCACAGGCGCTAACAAAACCCACACACTCACACACTCTTTGACACTAAATGTGTGAAATGGAGGTGTTGTGGTGCTATATATAGGCAATAAACAGACAGAAGATCACAAGTGTTCAGTATGGACAGGCATAGAGATGCAGAGGAAACTCATCCAGGGAGTCTCTCACGCCAGAGAAGGGTTCAGCACCAAGGCCAGCACTTCATTCATTATCTGTACAGCTCAAACGCTACAGTACTGGCTCTCAACTGATTTGGCTTCAGAACAGGATTTCACATTGGACAGCAACACAGTGCTAAAATGGCATATTGTTCAAAAGTTAACAAAAATGTCCTTCAGATAAATTTCTGCATTCCTGCATCGCTGCACTAGTGTATCATTGCATTCCTGCATCGCTGCATCACTGCACAAGTGTATGACTGCGTCCCTGCATCACTGCACTACTGTATCACTGCTTTCTTGCATCTTTGCATTAGTGTATCACTGCGTCCCTGCATCACTGCACTACTGTATCGCTGGTTTCTTGCATCTTTGCATTAGTGTATCACTGCGTCCCTGCACTACTGTACCGCTGCTTTCTTGCATCATTGCATTAGTGTATCACTGCGTCCCTACATCACTGCATTAGTGTATCACTGCATCACTGCACTACTGTATCGCTGCTTTCTTGCATCATTGCATTACTGTATCACTGCGTCCCTGCATCACTGCATCAGTGTATCACTGCGTCACTGCACTAAGAAGGGTTCAGCACCAAGGCCAGCACTTCATTCATATCTGTACAGCTCAAACCCTACAGTACTGGCTCTCAACTGATTTGGCTTCAGAACAGGATTTCACATTGGACAGCAACACAGTGCTAAAATGGCATATTGTTCAAAAGTTAACAAAAATGTCCTTCAGATAAATTTCTGCATTCCTGCATCGCTGCATCACTGCACAAGTGTATGACTGCGTCCCTGCATCACTGCACTACTGTATCACTGCTTTCTTGCATCTTTGCATTAGTGTATCACTGCGTCCCTGCATCACTGCACTACTGTACCGCTGCTTTCTTGCATCATTGCATTAGTGTATCACTGCATCCCTGCATCACTGCACTACTGTATCGCTGCTTTCTTGCATCACTACATTAGTGTATCACTGTGTCCCTGCATCACTGCACTACTGTATCGCTGCTTTCTTGAATCATTGCATTAGTGTATCACTGCGTTCCTGCATCACTGCACTACTGTATCGCTGCTTTCTTGCATCACTGCATTAGTCTATCACTGCATCCCTGCATCACTGCATTAGTGTATCACTGCGTCCCTGCATCACTGCACTACTGTACTGCTGCTTTCTTGCATCCCTGCATTAGTGTATCACTGCGTCCCTGCATCACTGCATTAGTGTATCACTGCATCCCTGCATCACTGCACTACTGTATCGCTGCTTTCTTGAATCATTGCATTAGTGTATCACTGCGTTCCTGCATCACTGCACTACTGTATCGCTGCTTTCTTGCATCACTACATTAGTGTATCACTGTGTCCCTGCATCACTGCACTACTGTATCGCTGCTTTCTTGAATCATTGCATTAGTGTATCACTGCATCCCTGCATCACTGCACTACTGTATCGCTGCTTTCTTGAATCATTGCATTAGTGTATCACTGCGTTCCTGCATCACTGCACTACTGTATCGCTGCTTTCTTGCATTACTGCACTAAAGTAATACTGCATTTCTTGCATTACTGCACTAGTGTATTGTTACTTTCCTGCACTAAAGTATTATTGTGTTCCTGCATTGCTGCACTAAAGTATTACTGTGACCTTGCATTACTGCACTAGTGTACAGCTGCATTCCTGCATTGCTGCACTTACAGTAAATATTACTGCGATCCTGCATTACTGCAGCAATGTATCACTGCATTCCTGCATTGTTGCAATGATGTATCGTTGTGCTCCTGTATTGCTGAACTAAAGTATTCCTGCATTACTGCACCACATACTGTTGCACTGTAGCATCACTGCACTGAAGTATTACTGCATTCCTGCATTACAGTATAACTTCCTGCACCCTTGAACTACTTTACATCTACAATATTGCCCTTCTTCACCATAGCAGCAACGTATTACTGTGACCCTGCATCTAGGGCTGTGCGATTTGGGGGAAAATATCGAATTGTGATTTTTTTGACAGATATTGCGATTTGATTTGCGATTTTAAATTTGCAAAGTCAAGCTTCAGCTCAATATTGCCAATAATGTGCAGCACAGTATGGGTATCATTACCCTGCTGAAAAAAACAATAGAAACCATCACAGAAATTCTTATAGTTTCCATTAAACCATTACAAAATTCCTTTTTGTTTTGGGCATTATTCCAATAGGAATTACTGTTGTTCTATTGGTTCCCATCTGTCAGATTACATCCCACCAATAGAATCCATCAAATAGACACCATTATAGTTTACATTAAAACCAAACAAATTCCCATTATAACCTGAAATACATTGCATTTGTTATTGTGTTTTGGGAGGGGTTCTATTGTTTTTTTTTTTCAGCAGGCAAGATTATAATGGTATAACTACTTTTACAGAATTAACTTAATTACTGAATTTCACAGAAAATATTTGTTTATTTTTTATAAATAAAGATTAATCGATTGATTAATCGCACAGCCCTACCTGCATCTCTTGTGATGCTGCCAAACATTTTTAAATTCTCCATTTACATATCACCTTCAGTGTTGCAAGACCAGTCTCAGATTTCCAACTTTAGCCCCTCATCAAGTCATTTCAATGTTGACAGGCATAGTGAAATATGGACACAAAGTCTGAGGTTGTTTGTTTCAGATTGAGTTTGGGAAAAGTGCTTTTATTCAGTACCACATTAAACTAGGTCCCAAAAAAACAAAACAAAAAGTCCACAGACAACATTTGGACAAACAAATGCAGAATTAAATCAAGTAAAGTGGATTTGCTACACTCACCCACTGCTCTTCCTGGGCAAGGGAAGATCCTTCTGGAAAAGAGAGATAGAAATGATAGACCGAGTGATTATATTACAGTGTGTAAAATGATACCATCAATAACTGCTCAATACCAGTTTGCTTCAGGACATAAATATCTTGATGAAACCAAACTGGAATAATTTTATGCCAGCTGACATTCATATGACCCAAAATGCTCTTCAGATCTCTGAGAGGGAGGACAGCACTTAGGGGAGAACAATCCCCAAAACATTAAACTGGCCAATTACACAAACAAGGTCACTGGAGAGAGCGAGCGAGAGCGAGCGTGCATGTTAGATAGCAGGAAAGAGGCCATGCTGGTGCATGTGATGGTACACTAAGGGCTTCAGTCGGGGGGAAATGACTTCACCCACTGTGACTCACTTTGATGACATCGTGTGTGACAAGGACTTCCCTGCCAGCATGACTGGCGCCACTGAGCAACTAATGGAGGATTAAGTGGACAAATAGTCTGTGGCCGCTGTGTGTGTGTGTGTGTGTGTGTGTGTGTGCGCGCACTGTGTTCTACACTTCATAGACACTTTAATTTAGAATTTATAACCATAATGGTAAAAAAAGACCAATAGGATATGAGCCTTTGAGTCCTATAAGACTCTAATAATACTTATACTGTAAGTATTATAGCTCTGCCAATGTAAACATATAAAAGCAGTAACAAACAAACATGATATAAAAAAAACAATAGCTGTGTTGTTATTGTTAACTAAAACTAAAACTATCCTCATTAATTGAAATAAGGTTGAAATTAAATTAAAATATAAATATTAGATGAAAACCTAGACAGACAGACAGACAGACAGACAGACAGACAGACAGACAGACAGATAGACAGATAGACAGATAGATAGATAGATAGATAGATAGATAGATAGATAGATAGATAGATAGATAGATAGATAGATAGATAGATAGACAGATAGACAGATAGACAGATAGACAGATAGACAGATAGACAGATAGATAGATAGATAGATAGATAGATAGATAGATAGATAGATAGATAGATAGATAGATAGATAGACAGATAGACAGATAGACAGATAGACAGATAGACAGATAGACAGATAGACAGATAGATAGATAGATAGATAGATAGATA
>NW_015505362.1:372408-378792 GCF_001515645.1 Sinocyclocheilus grahami
AGATAGACAGATAGACAGATAGACAGATAGACAGATAGACAGATAGACAGATAGACAGATAGACAGATAGACAGATAGACAGATAGACAGATAGACAGATAGACAGATAGACAGATAGACAGATAGACAGATAGACAGATAGACAGATAGACAGATAGACAGATAGACAGATAGATAGATAGATAGATAGATAGATAGATAGATAGATAGATAGATAGATAGATAGAACAAATAAGAGGAAATAGAAAGATGAATAGAAAGGATGCAGCAGCTGACAAATGAGGCCAATGAGACAATGAGGGGGAAGCAAGTCAATTCATTACATAAGAAAAAAGACTGAACCCTTCAAAGGCCTCTGTGGATGGATGTCTCGCTTATTCAAACCAGCCTCTATTTTCATTTTAACAAGATTTTACATCTTCTGAGAGAAATGTGAGAGATGGCAGTGCAAAATTTGCTAGGGAGTTTAGGGTGGTTGCCACAGCATTGCTATGCAGTTGCTATAGTGTTCTAGGTGGTTGCTAGGTGGTTTCTTACTCTCCCAAGTCCAAAGAGCTCACCTCTAAGTTTGATATAGTTGCCTCTTGACATTTCTTTAGGTCCATCCTAGACTACATGACTTTTTGCCTTCCGCACACGTGCAAAGTAAATTCTCTTGCCTATAAAAATAATAGCTCATCTCTCCTCTATACAGGCATCTAATGATCACACCATTATATTACACACTGTATGATTTTCTTTATTTTTCCCACCGGATGGTACCCATCTGCCTTCCATTGAATTTTTTAAATACCTTTGCACTGTATTTATTACAATTTGTTTATGATTTTTTTTCCTGCAATTTGTATTATTTTATATAAGAAAAAAGTGGATCATTTAGAGGTTGTCTATTACCATGAGAGGCATTTAGAGATGTTGTCTAGCACCATGAAAACCCTTCAAAATACTACAGCTGAGGATCACAAATGAGGAATGGCAGAGGGTTAATAATCAGGGTTAGAGTTTCTCTGAAACACCTGACCGTGCACATGACCTAAACATAATGAAAACCACCCCAAACTGGGCTCTGATTTCCATTTCAAGACTTTATCTCTTAGACAAAATCTTAAAGTTGTGCCATTCTCTTCACATCTTTCTGCTCCTCTCTGCAGGGAGTGAGAGAATAGGAAAAAGAAGCTGCAGCCGCACTTCTTTTACATTTTCATGTAGTTCCGTTCTCCTCTTTGAACTCTATTCTAGGAACAGTGAGAGAAAAAAGTGAAGAGATTCTCTGCTGTGCTGATCCTGCAATATCTTAATTATTCATTCATTAGAACACAGTTTTCTGCACCTTGTTTGGATGTTTAGGTCAAAGGTCAGGGTTGAAACGGGATCTTCGCTAAGGCCGTCTTCTCCCACTGTTGGAACTATTCAGCTATCAGTGATTTGAAATGACCTAGCATAACTGCAACAGATGCTAACACTAACACAAACTCTGATATAAAAAAAACAATCAATTTTATGATGTGATAACATCCCAATACTGCTGTATGTGCATACTTGAGTCAAATAAGTATGCATATTGGGATGCAACCACCTTCCCAAGGCTGTGTTTCTTTTATGCCCAGTGGAGTGGCTACAAACTGAATCAATATAAGACGCAGAAAGTAACATATCCATTGCATGCACTTGACATAATGGCAAAAGGCAATATTGACAAACGCCGGGCTCATTAAGTCTGTGAACTTCCAGACCGGTGATGAATAACATCCAGCCTACAGCTGAGACTAATGAAACAGACTGGGCTCCGCGCCCAGAGAAGAGAAAGCCCTATCGTTCCAACTGGAGATCAAACGAGGGACGGAAAAGAGGAATGAGGGTAATAACAGAGTCGCCACACTGCCAGACTAGGCTACACCAGAGAGTATTTACTAAATCACTTTTTCAAACTTTTAGCAGCCAGAATATAATACAAAAAGATACATCACATACCTGCATATAAAGATGAGACATAATTCTTTTATGCTTTGTTTTTAAAATAAGATCCAAATAGCTACATAAATGGCATCCCTTAAGTCAACTTAATGCTGTTGTTTAGTAATGGAAGAATATAAATGCAACAATACATAATTACATGACTCACGATTAATTTGAGTGAATCAGTTCACACTGTCAATTAATCGATTCAAAACTCTAACCAAGCGATTCATTTGAGTCGAGACTTTTGTGTTTTAGTAAAAATAAACTACTGGTCATAATCTGCCGTTTATTACCATTCCTTACAATCATTGTTTGTTTACACAAAAATATTAAGCAGCACAACTGTTTTCAACATTGATAATAATAACAAATGTTTCTTGAGCAGCAAATCAGCATATTAGAATGATTTCTGAAGGATCATGTGACACTGAAGACTGAAGTAATGATGCTGAAAAATTGTAAATGAATTAAAACAGAAAAATGTAATTTTAAATTGTAATAATATTTCACAAATTACTATTTTTACTATATTTATGACAATAAAATGCATTTATGAGCATAAGACTTTTGAAGAGTAGTGTAAATCTAGGAATTGCTGTTTTTTTACATCAGTGCATATAAAAGAAATACAATAAAAATTAGTGCTGTCAAACGATTAATCGCGATTAATCGCATCCAAAATAAAAGTTTTTGTTTACATTATATATGTACGTGTACTGAGTATATTTATTATGTATATGTAAATACACACACATACAGTATATATTTTGAAAATATTTACATGTTTATACATTTATATATTCATATTCTTATATTATATTATATATAAATATATTTAATATATAAACATAACATATTTTTCTAAAATATATACATGCATGTGTTTGTATTTATATATACATAATAAATATACACATACAGTATATATTATGTAAGGAAAACTTTTATTTTGGATGCGATTAATTGTGATTAATCGTTTGACAGCACTATTAAAAATATACTTTTCATTTAGTGACAAAACAATGTGGAAAACATGCATTTATTACTTTTTAACTAGATTTTACTATATTATATTTGAAGAGTTCATTTGCAAAAACAGATAACTCAGTTTTTAACAATTTTCAAAAATCATGGTTTTTCATTGTGCATTCCAATTAATCTCAATCAAACTGCAGTTGGGTTATTTTGATTAGGTTAAAAAATAACTTAAAAATACAGCTAACTAACACAATAAAACACAATCAAAACACGATAACATAATAAAAAAAAAAAACATGTTTTTTGAAAGAAAAGAAAAAAGTTATCCGTTTTTGCAAATAAACTCTTAATTTCTTGCATTTATATTATATCATCAAAAGGCTGAAAAATATCATGATAATTTTTATTGCCCATCCCTACTTTATATACACATACATACACTCTATGATATGTATTCCCCAAGGCTGTAAGCTGTAAGGCTCCCATTAACTTCCTAATGGGGTTTGAAGAGACTGTTTGTCCCAGGAAAATCAGACTTTCCCTAAAGCCCATCTCAATATCCAGCACAGGAGGCTCTGATAACTTGATGGTATGGACTTGAATGTGTGTGGAAGAGGTGTGTGTATCTGTTTCTGTAAGCATTTCCTGTAAGCCTATGCCTCGGTAAGCATTTATAAGAATCAAAGTGGTTGCTAGTGAAATCTATGCGTCCTGTATGTACACACACAGGCGCCGATCCGAGCGTTTACTACCTGACTGTGGGTTTTATAGCTCTGATGCACCTTTACATAATAAAGCTGCATCCAATCGTTAAGCTGCCTTCCCAGAATTCCCGAGGGGTCAATTCCCAAGTGGGCAGGTTTCTCAGAAGTGCTCCCTAAAACCAAGCCTTAAGTTGCTCAAAACTCCCTGGCATCCCTGAAAGCAACCACTAATTTGTGGTCTACATTTAATCTCCCATTATGCTTCGCAGGCTGAAAGCCATTGCAACTTCGCATCTCATAGATCCAGATGGCTTTTTGGCAGAAAGCAGAGCTACAAACCTGGAGAAGCGCCTCGTGAGGTACAGATCCTGAATATGAGAGTGAAATTATGTCAATGTTTTCATTAGGCCTAAAGAGAACTTTTTAAATGTTCGTATTTTTATCATATAATATTTTACCCTGAGGTCCAATTATAACTTTAGTGTTTTTTGCAGGAAAAGCCATTGCTAAACAGTAATTTAGTTTCCCAATTTCCATTCCATTCCATTTCCAACCTACTTTTAGAATTAAACATTGCTGTGCATTTAAGTTTCTGGGGGTCCTTGAGGATGGTTCTGAATTGGACTGGGGTCCGGTACGCCAAAAGGTTGAGATTCACTGGTTTAGATAACACTTCACATTTACATTCTGTTGGGCAAAGAACTAGTGTTAAGAAAAGTTTTTAAGTGTTAATCAATTAAACTATACCAGCTAGTTCATTTATTTATTTTTAATCAAAGTTGTCATGCAGGAGTTTTACTTACAAAAACTTTAAGTGCACTAAAAAGTGAACTAAGTAAAAAAAAACAGCCTAGTTCAGTTTGCATTCACACTGTGCCTAATAAGTAGATTCAGGTCTTTTTTGGCGCACTTTACATCCACACTGCCATTTTACTCCTTGTAGGAATAACTCTGATACCATTTTGCTTTTTAAGCTTAAAAAGCTCCATTCCCTATTCATTGGAAAGGCACTGATTTAAAATACATTTTAATCCGTTTTGCTAACTTCTGCCAATTGAAATAACACGCCCTCTCCAGAACCCCGCCCTCCGAAGACGCGCCAGCCAATCCGATGTCAGCAAACCTGACCGCGCCAAATGATTGACAGGCCGATGGCGTTTCTGATTGGTTCCTCGATTAGACAGCTGTGATTTCTCAGAATATCGATTTCAGTCAACATCAGGTATGATGAGAGACATTTTATATGGGCTGTTGAAATGTCAGCGCATGCAAATCTGTAACGTAATCAAGTTTGTAAACTAAAATGATACAAAACGGAATCTCACCTGCATCCTCCGCCGGCGGATGATACCGGAGTCATCCATGGCATCGCTCATCTCGTCGTGTCAGTCTAAAAAACCCTTCACCGATCACATCCGAGTCCACGTGGCGACAGACGCCTACAGCTGACGTTCAAAAGTTTCTCCCCTTTGCATTGCCCTCCTCAGGTAACGTTAGAGAAGACCATGGGCGTTGCAAAGCGATGCGCGAGACACATAAACAAACACCCGGCTGATTGAAAGTGCACCAGATAACTGTTTAAAATAAACCGGATGATCGTTTTATAATGATTCAAACGCTCCGATTTCAGCGAGCAGGGTCAAAGTGCCCGGTTTTTACGGTCAGAAAACGAGTAAAAGATTCATCTTGAGTGATCTTGATCACGAGCTTTCGGAGAGCGGTCCTTTTGGAACTGCGGTCAAGCCAGCCGCACTATTTTTTGTTCTGCGCGTGTAATTGTGTACTTACGGTACGGGTGCTGAGAGCAGTCAAAATGCATGTAAAGAAGCTGTCATACCGACGTTTCCTTTATAATTAGCTTACAGGTATTTTACCTTTTATTTTTAGTTTGTAAATACATTAGGATCTTGATCACGAGCTTTCGGAGAGCGGTCCTTTTGGAACTGCGGTCAAGCCAGCCGCGCTTTGCAAATGCACGGTCAAGCCATTGTGTACTTACGGTACGGGTGCTGAGAGCAGTCAAAATGCATGTAAAGAAGCTGTCATACCGACGTTTCCTTTATAATTAGCTTACAGGTATTTTAACTTTTATTTTTAGTTTGTAAATACATTATTTTTGTACATAAACGTTTGTATTGTACATTAATTATTATACATATTTATAAATGTTCATATTAATGTTTTATATTCATTGTTAATTGTTATATTCATTGTTTTTTTTATTTAATGTCTCTGTGTGTGTGTGTGCATGTATATATATATATATATATATATATATATATAATATATGTGTGTGTGTGTATATATATCACACAGCTTCTTTACATGCATTTTGACTGCTCTCAGCACCCGTACCGTAAGTACACAATTACACGCGCAGAACAAAAAATAGTGCGGCTGGCTTGACCGTGCATTTGCAAAGCGCGGCTGGCTTGACCGCAGTCTTTTGGACATCTGGAGCACTAACGAGACTAATAGACCACAGTGTGTCCCCCAGAGGACATCGCCATCATATCATATTCGCTGGCAGCTGGAGCAGTAATGGCTTCTTTTATGTGAAATACATCCTGCTCTTATTAGCGCCGTGAGCTTCTTTCTGAATGAAGTAGGCTACAGTAACCATCCCTTCCTGTGCTGCACTAGCTACTACCGCCTCTGCTGCTGAGGGATCCACACACACACTGTGTACTAGCCTGGAGAATACACACGCGTGGTGTGTGTGTGTGTGTGTGTGTGTGTGTGT
>NW_015505362.1:378802-410847 GCF_001515645.1 Sinocyclocheilus grahami
AAAATAAGTGTAATTTTAACTGTAACATTTTGTAAAAACGCTACGGAAAAAACGGTAAGTTCCCGTACTTACAGGGAAACGTACAGGGAAAAACTGTAAAATATCTAACCAGACATTTCATGTAATTTTACAGTAAAATTATTGTGCCTCGGTCACATTTAATACATATTTTTAATGTAGATGATTATATTTGTTATATATTGCAATATATTGAATAAAAATAGTTTTTTTCCCTTTTCGTTTCGTTATGTACTACAATAACTAAAACTGAAATAAATTGAATAAAAAAAGTACAGAATAATGCAAACTACAAAAAAAGAGTGATGAATACATTCAAAGCATTTGTTAAGAGCATAAGGCCCATCTGAGTGACTGACTGTGTGTGTCCATGTGGATGTGTGTGAGTGGAAATATTAGACTTCCCCCCCCCCAAGGCGTGGGTTCCTCGTTTAGTTTAGATGAAATCTGTTACCTATTTCACTGAGAGACAATATGTTCCTTTGAACAGTGTTGAGGGGGATTGTCCACCTGACAATGACAACAGAGTAAACTAAATGGTAGAGCGTGCCGTATCCTAGAAACATCTCACACAGAAATGAGCAAAAACAGATGCTATTCTCTCTGAGTAAAGTCCATTATGACATCATAGTGCAACATTTAAACAACCACGCTGATATTTTTTTATATTATTCTTAGAGAAAACAATGCCTAGAAACTATTTTTGTAGTGCAAATTAGAAAAAAGACAAAATATTAAAATAAAATACATCAAATCTAAACTGCCCAATTACATCACAGTAATGAGAATGAGGAAATAAATGTTAATTTGTCAAGAAAATGATTACAATGCAAATAAACATCTTAATTGTGATTATGGTGATTTTATTCTGTATATGTGTGTGTAGTTATATGAGTGCTTGAACGAGTTGTGATTAAGTGACAATTAGAATTGTAGAACGAGTACACATTTGCATAGACACAATAAGAAATGAATGCTGCAATAACGATACATAGTCACACACACACACTCTTGCATATGCGGTACTCTATAGGTGTAATGGTTTTTATACTGTACAAAATATTTCCTTACCCCAAACCTACCCCTCACAGAAACCTACTGACAATCTTTGAATTAAAAAAAAACACCATTTAGTCGGTTTAAGCCTTTTGTTTTACGAGCGCACACACACAGTCAGTTCTTATCTGAATAGATGACATGTCAATCCATTGTGTGAATTTGCTAGTGTTTCTGTTAACATTAAATGACACACTGGCTCTCACACATTCTCTCACTTTTCACACACACACACAAACGCTGTAGGCAAGCAGAATGCAATCAGCCATACAAGAAAAGATGCACCCACGAGGAATCTCTAATCAAAAGCTTTGCTGCCGTAGAAACATGAGAGAAAGACAAACACCACATCAAATCATCCACATACACCGAGAACACCACTAATCAATTTATAATGCGGTTTACCAGATTTTATATCAGCACCACTGCTTTATATAAAATATGCTGGAAAGTGAAGTATGAAACAGGTGAAGACTGAACTCACACGGTTTTCAGTTGGTGGGTTGCAACCCAAAAATGTGCTGCAAATCTGTTCTGATAGGGTCAGGGACAGTGGTGCAAAACAATGCTGCATCCAAATAATAAAATGCATATTGTCATGCAAGGAAAGATAATTTTTACAATTTTCAAAACGGAAAAAACCAACAGTATTTTGGTGCAAATTTATCGGTCAAATTAGATACCAATGGACAAGTTGTCACATGCTTTTAGTAAGATCCTTAAGACAAACAATTCTTATGAGGAAGAACATGTGTGCTGCAAAACAAAGCTTTAGACAATGTGCGTGTGCTGTGTGCGGTTAAAGCAAAATGATCAGTAATTAAGTTCAGTAACATCTGGCAGAAAAACAAAAACTAAAGACGTTGCTGCACGTACACACACGATTTAACAAGCATGGCTTACCATCAAGTGAAAGAATTAACATTGACATCTGTTGGTAGACAGTGGAAATGACACGTCTCAGGAAATATCCAGGGTGTTTTCACACACAAGCTTTGATTAACCAAAAACCAACAAAACAAAACCCAATTAAAAAGAAACTACGTAAAACTTAACAGCAAGTAAGCGAAAGACTAAAAAGCAAGAAGTCAAAACTAAACAGCAAGACAAGCAAAAAAATAAATGAAACCCAACAAAGAAACTAAACGGCAAGTAAAAAAAACAAGGCAAAACTAAACCAAACAAAACTACTACTAAATGACACTTAAACAATGATTAAAAAAAACCTAGACGAAACAAAAAAAGGAAACAAAGCTGATCAAAAGCAAACAAAATGAAATGAGACAGAGCTAAATAAAAACTAAACAAAAGCACAAGCTGGAAAAAAGGCAAACAAAACTAGATGAACCTAAACAAAGCTAAACAAAAAAATGAAACTAGACAGAGCTAAACAAAACTACACACTAAATGACACTTGTCAAGTAAAAAAAAAACTAAACAAAACTAGCTAAACAGCAAATGAAGCTGAACAAGAGCAAACAAAACTAAACGAAATTAGATAGTTAAATGAACAACGCAAGCAAGCGAAGCTAAACAAAGCAAACAAAATGAAAGCAAACACAGATGAACATAAAAGCAAAAAACAACAACACGTGATTAAACAAAACTAAACATCACATAAATCCTACCAAAGTTAAACAAATGCACTAAACCAAAAGTACAAAAAAAAAGACTAAACTAAACAAAAGCAAACAAAGCTGAACAAAACTAAACAACAGGCGAAAAACTAAACAAAACTGACACGACTAGATGAAACCAAATCAAATTAGATGAATCTGATTGGGAGTATATAGAAGTATGTCTTGGAGATTGATGGGAATTCACTGGGAGACCACTCAGGTGAGTATCACAGGTAACACATTTCAGGTGGAGGCTGAGGCCCTGTCCACACGAACGTGGGTATTTTCAAAACCGCAGCTTTTTCTATGCGATATAGAGGCGTGTGCTCTTCTACTGCACTGGTGCAGATCTGGTGTGCTGATGGGGAACAGGTGCTGGTGAATAGTAGTCAGGACTGTGACCATTGACTCATTGACTAACTGGGGTGCCTGGTAAACCTGTGACAAAAAGCAAAGCAACAGAACAAAACAAACACTGACAATTAAATCAAATAATGAGTAGTATGTACACACTAACTATTCCAAACAAAGCCAAATGCACTTTGAGAGTCATTTACTGAAGAAATTTGACTTGTTTTTTATAAAAAATAAAAAAATTAATTGAAGTATTTGTTTCTGAATTGCCATAAATGACTGTTTATCAAATTGGAAAGTCATCCTAATGACCGCAAAGATGTCTCTTTCCGACACTTAATTGTTGTCACATGGTTAATTGTCCTAGAAGTGAGCTGGCTGTGCAATAATGCCTAAACCGACAGTGCCAAGGACAGAGCGCTCTCATTGGCCTCGGCTGCCGTGATTTACTGAGACAGATAACTAGATTAGTCACAAGTAAATTATAGTTAAATCAAAACATTTAAATTTTTGCTCCATTAAGTCTTTATAAAGAATAGGAGGCAACATGATTTATTTACTAAAAAATAACAAATTTAGGCTAATTAAAAATCATTGATGAATATGATGTGTGCAGGCACATTTCTAGTAGCCATGGGGAGAGCTGTTCATTAGCATTCCCATTTACATTTGCTAAAATAAAAAATATATATAGGCTATATGTTGTCATAATGCACAGTGACGAGTGATGGGAAAAAAACAGTTGCCCATTTAGCACTACTGATTGTGAGAAGTGGGTCTCAGTGAATCACACACATGTACACACCAAACAGGATTAAGGGTTTAATGGTGACTAGTGTTTCCTGGGTCACATGATTATTTACAGCAGCGTGGCCTCGACTGACATCACCTGTTAGTTACTGTCCTCAATCTGACATTACCAGTTTAAAGAATCTACAGATGAGTCGGCTACATTCAACATCCTCAATCCTACAAGTCAGATGTTTCAAAGCTTAATTTAATGCATTCAAATAGTTTTGTAAAAAATAAATATTTTTTTCTATGAATAAATATTTTGTATTAATTTGTACTAAATTTGTATAAAGTTTAATTTGTATAAATTTTAAAGTTGTATTTATCTATTTTATTTTTTAATAGAAAAATTAAATAGCCTATTTTTATCTATCTATCTGTCTGTCTGTCTTCGTATTGTTCTATCTATCTATCTTTCTATCAATCTATCTGTCTGTCTGTCTATCTATCTATCTATCTATCTGTCTGTCTGTCTGTCTGTCTGTCTATCTATCTATGTCTATCTTTCTTTCTTTCTGTCTATCTGTCTCTGTCTGTCTGTTTATCTATCTCTGTCTGTCTGTCTGTCTGTCGGTCTGTCTGTCTATCTATCTGTCTCTGTCTTTCTGGCAAATTACATTTAATGCATAGATGTTTAGCAATTATTTTAAAGCAGCATTATAAAGCAGTTATGTTTGTTGAGCAGTAATTACAGTGAAGGTTTTCATTTCATATTGTGTTGCATTTTCTGTTCACTAAAGACTATAATTCAAATGAATGAGGTGAGGTTGAGGTTGTAAAATGTTAACAGCTGCTGACAAATGGATCTATCTATCTGTCTGTCTCTGTCTGTTTGTCAATCTATCTGTCTGTCTCTCTATCTGTCTCTGTCTGTCTGTCTGTCTGTCTATCTGTCTGTCTATCTATCTATCTATATGTCTGTTTATCTGTCTGTCTGTCTGTCTGCCTGCCTGTCTGCCTCTATCTGTCACATCAGTTCATCTCCCCTGCCGCAGATACAACAAACCATCTCACAGTAACTCAGACAGACTGACTGCCTGCCTGTCTGTTTGCCTGCCTGCCTGCCTGTCTGTCTGTTTACCTGTCTGTCTGTCTGTCTGTCTGCCTGTCTGTCTGTCTGTCTGTGTCTGTCTGTCTGTCTTCATATTGTTCTATCTATCTGTCTGTCTGTCTGTCTGTCTGTCTTCATATTGTTCTATCTGTCTATCTATCTGTCTGTCTGTCTGTCTGTCTGTCTGTCTTCGTATTGTTCTATCTATCTGTCTGTCTTCGTATTGTTCTATCTATCTATCTATCTATCTATCTATCTATCTATCTATCTATCTATCTATTTTCAGGTGGAGGCTGAGGCCCTGTCCACACGAACGTGGGTATTTTCAAAACCGCAGCTTTTTCTATGCGATATAGAGGCGTGTGCTCTTCTACTGCACTGGTGCAGATCTGGTGTGCTGATGGGGAACAGGTGCTGGTGAATAGTAGTCAGGACTGTGACCATTGACTCATTGACTAACTGGGGTGCCTGGTAAACCTGTGACAAAAAGCAAAGCAACAGAACAAAACAAACACTGACAATTAAATCAAATAATGAGTAGTATGTACACACTAACTATTCCAAACAAAGCCAAATGCACTTTGAGAGTCATTTACTGAAGAAATTTGACTTGTTTTTTATAAAAATAAAAAAAATAATTGAAGTATTTGTTTCTGAATTGCCATAAATGACTGTTTATCAAATTGGAAAGTCATCCTAATGACCGCAAAGATGTCTCTTTCCGACACTTAATTGTTGTCACATGGTTAATTGTCCTAGAAGTGAGCTGGCTGTGCAATAATGCCTAAACCGACAGTGCCAAGGACAGAGCGCTCTCATTGGCCTCGGCTGCCGTGATTTACTGAGACAGATAACTAGATTAGTCACAAGTAAATTATAGTTAAATCAAAACATTTAAATTTTTGCTCCATTAAGTCTTTATAAAGAATAGGAGGCAACATGATTTATTTACTAAAAAATAACAAATTTAGGCTAATTAAAAATCATTGATGAATATGATGTGTGCAGGCACATTTCTAGTAGCCATGGGGAGAGCTGTTCATTAGCATTCCCATTTACATTTGCTAAAATAAAAAAAAAATATAGGCTATATGTTGTCATAATGCACAGTGACGAGTGATGGGAAAAAAACAGTTGCCCATTTAGCACTACTGATTGTGAGAAGTGGGTCTCAGTGAATCACACACATGTACACACCAAACAGGATTAAGGGTTTAATGGTGACTAGTGTTTCCTGGGTCACATGATTATTTACAGCAGCGTGGCCTCGACTGACATCACCTGTTAGTTACTGTCCTCAATCTGACATTACCAGTTTAAAGAATCTACAGATGAGTCGGCTACATTCAACATCCTCAATCCTACAAGTCAGATGTTTCAAAGCTTAATTTAATGCATTCAAATAGTTTTGTAAAAAATAAATATTTTTTTCTATGAATAAATATTTTGTATTAATTTGTACTAAATTTGTATAAAGTTTAATTTGTATAAATTTTAAAGTTGTATTTATCTATTTTAGTTTTTAGTAGAAAAATTAAATAGCCTATTTTTATCTATCTATCTGTCTGTCTGTCTTCGTATTGTTCTATCTATCTATCTTTCTATCAATCTATCTGTCTGTCTGTCTATCTATCTATCTATCTATCTGTCTGTCTGTCTGTCTGTCTGTCTGTCTGTCTGTCTGTGTCTGTCTGTCTGTCTGTCTTCATATTGTTCTATCTATCTGTCTGTCTGTCTGTCTGTCTGTCTTCATATTGTTCTATCTGTCTATCTATCTGTCTGTCTGTCTGTCTGTCTGTCTGTCTTCGTATTGTTCTATCTATCTGTCTGTCTTCGTATTGTTCTATCTATCTACTATCTATCTATCTATCTATCTATCTATCTGTCTGTCTGTCTGTCTGTCTTTGTATTGTTCTATCTATCTATCTGTCTGTCTGTCTGTCTGTCTCTCTTCGTATTGTTCTATCTATCTATCTATCTATCTATCTGTCTGTCTGTCTGTCTGTCTGTCTGTCTGTCTGTCTTCGTATTGTTCTATCTATCTATCTATCTATCTATCTATCTGTCTATCTACCTATCTGTCTGTCTGTTTCGTATTGTTCTATCTATCTTTCTATTTATCTATCTATCTGTCTGTCTGTCTGTCTGTCTTCGTATTGTTCTATCTATCTATCTATCTATCTATCTATCTATCTGTCTATCGATCTATCTATCTATCTGTCTATCTACCTATCTGTCTGTCTGTCTGTCTTCGTATTGTTCTATCTATCTATCTGTCTATCTGTCTGTCTGTCTGTCTGCCTGTCTATGTAACTTGTTTTAGGCTTTTAATTACTTTTTTTTTTTAAATGGATCAGTTGGATCATATAGTGAAAAAAAGCATTTTTTTTTTAAATGAGTTTTAAAATACTCCGTATGAAATTATTTGGAAAATGATGGTGTGGAGAGCTATTTTGAAGAAAATATAAAGCAGTTTAACACAATGTTGGTGAGTGGCTCCTGTCACGTTCTTTAGACTAATAGTATTAGTGTGAGACTTCCCGTCGCGCAAATCCCTTCTCTGCATTACAGAGCCTCTGCTGGACTCCTCCAAAAGAATTAAACTCAGACGCGATCCCACTTTAGCTGACCTCTGTTGTGCTATCTGTGCCACATCCCATTGACGCACACAGATGCTGGGCTAATTTAGGGATTTGATGCGTGTCATGAGGGCGGGATGGGGCGAGGATTATAAAGGACAGAACAGACAGAAGGGACACAGTGTTCATGAATGGACGTGCGTCTCAGCGGAGCCTGAAGCATCTTCATCTAAAATGAGTTTTAAAATACTCCGTATGAAATTATTTGGAAAATGATGGTGTGGAGAGCTATTTTGAAGAAAATATAAAGCAGTTTAACACAATGTTGGTGAGTGGCTCCTGTCACGTTCTTTAGACTAATAGTATTAGTGTGAAACTTCCCGTCGCGCAAATCCCTTCTCTGCATTACAGAGCCTCTGCTGGACTCCTCCAAAAGAATTAAACTCAGACGCGATCCCACTTTAGCTGACCTCTGTTGTGCTATCTGTGCCACATCCCATTGACGCACACAGATGCTGGGCTAATTTAGGGATTTGATGCGTGTCATGAGGGCGGGATGGGGCGAGGATTATAAAGGACAGAACAGACAGAAGGGACACAGTGTTCATGAATGGACGTGCGTCTCAGCGGAGCCTGAAGCATCTTCATCTTCAGCCTGTGAAGCTACGTCTGTATCTCCAGCTCTCCTGAAGAAGGTCCAGGTGAACCGGATTTTTTCCTGACGGGAATCATGGAGTCAGTGTCTCACACGTTACCGCGCCCAGATGGACCCATACCACGGAGAGCCCTGAAGGTCCCGGCTCGGGGGGCCTCCTCACATTTTGTGGGATCCACCATTGTCATCCTCTCCTCTTACGCTGTAGCGACGCTGGCTATGAACTGTGGGAAAAAAATCCAGGATCAGCGAATGGGCACTTTAAAAAACTGAAGCAAGAACAGTTGTTCAGGAGCACTTTAGCTCTAATGCTTATAATGGAATTGTAACTCTGTAAACTCAGTTTATGTGTATGAGCTGATGGTAACAGCGTCTGCTGGCTCTGTCAGTGCTGCTGAAGATAAATGACAACTAATAGAGCTGATATGATTATGATCTGTACAGTAATGGTGTAGGTTAAAGCCACAGGACAGTCTGAATGGATTCAGGTCAGCATCCGAGGACCATCGTTCCTGTGGAGCAGCAACAAACGTTTCACTAAATAATGTCAAAGTTTATTTATTTTTGTTCAGGATGTAACTCTAGAGAGATCCATTACCAAACATGTTATTTAAATATCTCATTTGTAAGTTAGATAATAAAAGCATTTAATAATGTAATTACTTTTGTCTGTCTTTATTGATACATTTTACATATTATATATGACTGTTTTTTCGTATTATTTATAATATAGTAATTATTATTTTTTTTAATTGTAATGTTCTGAATATTCAGTTTATATTTTAATTTTAGTTTAAGGTTTTTTTTTAAATTAATGTTTCTTTTTAGCTTTATTTTTTCAGTTTTAGTAATTTAGTACTTAAACTTATTTAATTTAAGTTTTCATTTATGTTTTTAATCTAATGTTTATATATTTTTCTTTTTGAGTTTAATTTGATTAAAAACATTTTTTTTAAGTTAACTAAAACAGCACTGATAAATAAATATATATATATTTTTTATTGATTGTGTATTCCAAATGTATAAAATACCTTATTCATCAATGAGGTGTTATAATTTAATGCCTCAAATTGTGCCATCAACTAAAGTTAGATAAAGCAGACAACCTGTTTTAAGAGACCTATACCTGTTTTATATTATTTAACAGAGGTTTTATAATTAAAAAAATCAATAAAATAAATCAGCATGGGGACCGTGAAGGCATAAAGGTATAAAATAATTTGAACATTAACTAGATGTTAGCCATCTAATGTAAGGTCCGTGGTTAAACTGACCTAACCAAGAGAACACACTGTTATTATTGGATTAAATGCAAACCTGTAACGACTAAAGTACACTTAATTAGAATAGGCAAGATTAAAACAGTATATAAAAATATAGACAAAAGCCTATTCACTTCAATGGGGAGAATTAAGAGAAATTTTAAAATATATATTTTGAAAGAAAAGTGTGACATGTAGCACAAATGAAAGTAAATAAAAAAATAAATAAATATAGTTATTTTATATATTTTTTAAACGAAGACTGATAGTAAGACAATCAATTCAGTGAGAAATGTCATTGTTATGTTTATTTTGTTGTTTTAATTATTAGGCTATGTGTTCATTGTATTTATAGCCTATATTTTGTAGGCTACCTATGTGCTATTCTACCAATAAAACAAAACAAAAAAGGGCCATCTTATTTATGTTTTTTAATGACTTTGCAATGTTAATGCGCTGTTACGTCATATTTGTATTATTATACCAGGTATTTTTGTCCTAATATACATTCATTGATTTACATTGATATATTCATGACACTGTTCCCGGCAGGATCCACAGTGTTGCCAAGTCCGCAGTTTTCCCGCGGAATTGGGCTGCGTTAACACTGTTGTCGCGGGTTGTTTTTCATGCCCCTAAAATGCGAATTTAACCAATGGAACCATGCCAAAAAACGTGTATGTTACCTCCCAGAACGCGGGGGTTTACCTGGGGACCCCCTCCCCCCCCTCGAAACGCGATTGGGCTAGTTTTGGGTAGCAATTGGGAGGGTTTTGTTGCGAAAACCTGGCAACCCTGATAATGCATGATGATTCCAGGCCTGCAGGCGGAAGTGTCGCGTCTGCTGTGTGTTCTGTATCCCGCGCTACTGCCAGCAAAGAGCAGACGCTGCGAATCACTCCGGGAAAATAACACGAACTGAACAACAGCGTCCCGGACGAATTCATCTTCTTTCATGATGACTGTTGAGTGAACACTAGACTAGCGCCATCAGCTCCTCTCACGGACACAGTCACATCCTCCGGAGCCGCTCAGAGTTGTGTCAGTCACCTATGAGAACTGACTGACTGACTCTGTGTGTGTGTGTGTGTGTGTGTGTGTGTGTGTGTGTTGGCAGCGTCGCGTCCGCCATGTGTTCCGTATGCCGCCCTACTGCCAGCAAAGAGCAGGACGCTGTGAAGAATCACTCCGGGAAAATAATACGAACTGAACAACAGCGTCCCGGACTAATTCATCTTCTTACATGCTGACTGTTGAGTGAACACTAGACGAGCGTCACCAGCTCCTCTCACGGACACACTGAGCTGTTTTCCGCGGATACAGTCGCACCAGCCGGAGCCGGTCAGAGTTGTGTCAGTCACCTATGAGAACTGACTGCTGAAGTGTGTGTGTGTGGTTCTGGTGCTCAGGGATGTGCCATGGCATCGGTTCGGGTGGCAGTGAGGGTCCGGCCCATGAACAGACGGTGAGTGGGTCTTAAACACATAAATAAACCAATAAACAAACATGTCCGCGTGAATAATGTCGCAACAGCTGCGGAGTGAAATGCATAAACATGACATACACGTAAAATATTAGCATTAAGCGAGTATTAATTTTCTGTTTATTTGGAAGGTTGTCTTGACGCAGGTCAGATTCGAACCTGGCTCTCCCAGGAGATGGCTCTGACCGCATCTTTGGCACGTTCGTTGAAGTCAGCATCTCCACAATGCTGTCTATTTAGTTAGCTAGGTGTGATGTGGTACTGGAGTCTAATTAAAAGAACCAAACAGATCAAAAGTGAACCGGATGAAAAATGATTTTTTTTGATTGTATACTGTTCCTGGTCTTGAAAGTGGATTCAGATCTCTTTTTGTCCATTTAGTCTCAGTCCCCTTTGTCCTTTGTTTTTTTTGGATCCTGGACCAAATATTTATTATCATAATATTTGATTATCATCATAATATTATACATCTGAATTTGATAATAATAATAATTATTATTATATTACGAGGCATCATAATTTGTTATATTTATATTATTAGTGGTAATAATAATAATGCATTTAAAATGACTGTAATGTGAATAAAATAACAATATATAAATATTGTAATAATTTTTTGCCTTTAATTTGCAGCATATAATGATTTTAATGAATGTTTTACAGTAATGGGAATGCTATCATGAAATCATCCATGAGTGTAATAAGAATTATAAACATGCTTTAAAGTAAGGCTGAGAATTTGTGGGACTATATGCACACAAACCTGTGTGTATATATATATATATATATATATAGCATATAGCTTGTGTAGCTTCTGTATGACTGTCAAAACAGTCAAAAACAAAATTTCTGTTCATTCCCGTGTCTGATTCAGATTTTATATACCTAATAAAATTTATATAAAAAAATACTAATACTGAGATCCAAAATTAATTTTTCACTTGAAATATTTTTTGCTCTAATTGTTACGCTGATTGCCTGTATCGTAATGAAAAAAACAAAACAAAAAAACTTGTGGTCTCAATCTGCTTTCCAACTTAAACAGCTCATAAAAGCATCAGGTCGAAAATAGACGCCTAGTTTGATCTGCTGATTGGTCTAAATTAAATCGTCTCCCTCGAGAGTAAATGCTTATGGACTATGGATTTATAGTGTGCGTGAATAATAAGTGAAGTGCATAAATATATATTTTATTAATGTATTATTGATTTTTGGCACAGGGAGAAAGACCTGTCTGCCAAATGCATCATCGAAATGGAAGGCAACAAAACCACCATCACCAACTTAAAAGTATGTTGCATTGAATGTCTCTAAATGAAAGAGTTCCACAGATGAAATGACCATTTTTTATCTAATTCTTGTGCTATTTTTATATCAGATACCAGATGGAGTGACTGGAGACTCTGTAAGGGAGAAAGCAAAGACTTTCACATATGATTTCTCTTACGACTCTTCGGACTGTAAAAGTGCTGGCTTTGTCTCACAAGAGAAGGTCAGTGGAAATATGAACAGCGCAGGCTGTCTAATGAAGACTGCATACGTTTTTTCATTTGCAGTCATTAATTTAAGTAGTTGTAAGATATGTATTTGCTCTTAAATTGCTTGATTTAAAAAAAGAATAATAAATATTAAAGGGGTCATATGATGCGATTTCAATTTTTCCTTTCTCTTTGGAGTGTAACAAGCTCTTGGTGCATAAAGAAGATCTGTAAAGTTGCAAAGACTAAAGTCTCAAATCCAAAGAGATATTCTTTATAAAAGTTAAGAGTTAGCCACGCCTACCTAAAACGGCTCGTTCTAACACGCCCCCACATATCTACCTCACTATGTGGGAAGATTTGCATAATGCGTTTGTAATGGGTTTTAATGTTTTTGTCTCGTCACTCCCGCCAGACACGGCATCAACAGTATAGTGAGGGGCGTAACATTTCCGTCACATGCTTGAGGTATTCGGCCAATCACAATGCACTGGATAGCTGGCCAATCACAGCACACCTCGCTTTTCAGACCGATGAGCTTTGTAAAAATCGACGCGTTTCAAAAAGGCGGGGCATAGAGGAGAAACAATAATGTACAGTATGTGGAAAATAATGTTTTTTTTACTTTAAACCGCATAAACTCATTTCATTACACCAAGTACACAAAATAATGTTCTTTTTAGCAGCATCATATGACCCCTTTAATAAATGAAATATTAATATAATAAATGCTACACAGAGACTTATTTTTTATAATGCAAGCAAACAGTTGTGAATTTACTGTTTCACCGATATGAATTAATTCTAACAACTTTTTAGCTATTCAAGTTCAAATCAGAGACTGTTGAATGCAATGCAAGTCGTTTTGAATAAACAAATGCATAAATATAAAAGAAATCTTGTCTTAATGTTCACTTGCTTGCGAGATTAAGTTTAACTCCATGACTTAATGGCTCAATAAATATCTTCATGCTTTTCACAATGCAATATCATTCAAATAGAGTGTGAACATTTGATAATAATTAGAACATGTTTGTAGAGGAATTTTTTATTTTATTTAAAAACTCCAGCACCATTTGTGTATAATAACGTAATCAGATCTCATTAGGAGCTAATCCTCTTAGCGTTTGTGTTCAGAAAGGTTTGTTACTCAATGCTCAGACGTAATAACAAGTTTGGGTGTTGTGTTAGATAGTAAAAACGAAAATATTGGTATCCAGGGCTGGTTTCCAAGAAGCAGATTAAATGAAATCCTGATCTTAAAGGGATTGTAAATGCACAGCTGTTATTAACAGTACAATTGAGCTCATATCTTGACTTTATGATTAACTTTTAGCTTTTTCAGGTGCTTATATAAATACTCTAATGTCACAGGCATGATGTGTTGTGTGTGATTCCAGGTGTTTAAGGATCTGGGCACTGATGTGTTAAAGGCAGCATTTGAAGGATATAATGCCTGCATCTTTGCTTACGGCCAGACTGGATCAGGGAAGTCACACACTATGATGGGCATCCCTGTAAGCCTTTTTATTAATACAGGTGTTTTCTTTTTCCAAAACCACAGTTGAGGCTTGTTCTGTAATTTCAAACCTACTTTAGTAAATCTCTGAGGCGTTTGATTTTTCACCCTCGACTGCTTGTAGCTGAATACTGGCTCTGAATCATGATTTGCTCTGCCGTAGGGTGACGTCGGGCTGATCCCACGGATCTGTGAAGGATTATTCAGCCGAATTTCAGGAATGACTCGGAGAGATGAAGCCTCTTTCCGTACAGAGGTCAGGTGAGTTGAGTTCAGAAGTCATATGTGAAAATCCTGCAGTATTCGAGAGCTAAAGAATGATAGTCAAATGGCATCATCTTTCTGCACCAAATAGGGGTAGCAAACAGAATTGTATAGAAGTCTTCAATCAGTTCCCGTCACAAACGTACACATTTATTGGTTGAGCCTGATTCCAGTTCCATTTGGTGCTGCTAGTAGCACAGAAACATTTTTTCTTCACATGTACATCTTCAAAGTAAAGGTCTGTTGCAGTATGCATACTCAGGAAAAAACCTGCTAAAACCGTCATATTTTGCACAGCTATTTGGAGATTTACAACGAACGGGTGCGGGACTTGTTAAGGAGAAAGATGGCAAAGACGTATAACCTCAGAGTCAGAGAGCATCCTAAAGAGGGACCCTATGTAGAAGGTAAGAACCTGACTTCAAACATCTCTGCAAATCAATACATAAGATAAACATGGTCACCATAAAAAATGTTCTCATACAAATGTCACAGCAAAAACAAAGATGATATATAAATAACACCCCTCCAATTAAAAAATTAAACATGAATTATTATATATATATATATATATATATATATATTGCAACATTGTGTAAGTATTGCAATATTATGTAAATATTAAATAAATAATAAGTAAATAATGCAATATTAAGTAAATAACATTTACTTAATATTGCAATATTTACTCATTATTTACTTAATCTTGCAGTAATTTAGTAAATATTGCAATATTATGTAAACATTATGTAAATATTGTAAAATTAAGTACACTTTGAAAAAATATTGTAATATTAAGTACCGGTGAATATTGCAGTATGTTGTAAATATTGCAATATTAATTCAATTTATATTTACTTAATCTTGCTATATTATGTAAACATTATGTTAATATTGTAATATTAAGTAAATATTCTAATATTAAGTACCAGTGAATATTACAGTATTACGTAAATATTGCAAGATTAATTAAATAATATTTACTTAATATTGCAGTATTGTGTAATAATCCATGTAAACATTATATACATATTTTGAGTAAATATTGCAGTGTTATTTAAACATCAAATAAATATTATGTTAACATAAAATAAATATTGTGTATAAAACACTTTGATGTTCTATTTAAATGTGTCTGCATAAACACTCTTATAAACACTTCCTCTTTGATCTCAGACCTGTCGAAGCACCTCGTGCAGAACTATAGTGATGTGGAGGAGCTGATAGAGGCGGGAAACATCAACCGCACGACTGCCAGCACCGGCATGAACAACGCAAGTAGCCGCTCACACGCCATCTTCACCATCAACTTCACACAGGTGATTGTAAAGCATTACAGATGTATCTACACCTGTGTTATTGCCATTGAATGGGGATTTGCAAGAGCTGAACCAGCTGAGGGATCCATGATGTCATCAAAAGAGATGCTAAATACTTTTATTAGTAAGTAATGTTAAAAGGATAATATCACATAGTTTGTTATTGTTCTCTTCTTCTCAGGCTAAGTTTGATGCTGTGATGCCGAGTGAGACAGTCAGTAAGATTCACCTGGTGGACCTGGCAGGAAGTGAGAGGGCCGATGCCACAGGGGCCACGGGTGTCCGGCTCAAAGAGGGCGGCAATATCAACAAGTCACTGGTCACTCTGGGAAATGTCATCTCCGCTTTAGGTGAGAGGCACTGTTGTGCTCTGCCACACTTCTTATTGTCTTGTTCCGTTTTCTTAAATTCTTTAGAACTCTTGTGTAGAGACTGAGTAAAATTTTGTCTCAGTATTCTGATGGCTCCTTCTGTCTCTGTAGCCGATCTGTCACAGGAAGGAGGGAACAGTCATTTGAAGAAGAAGCAGGTGTTTGTTCCTTACAGAGACTCAGTGCTCACGTGGCTCCTGAAGGACAGTCTGGGAGGAAACTCGAAGACCATCATGATCGCTAGTGAGTGAGGAAACATGTGACGCTCATGTGTTGTTTTGGCTGGATCTATGAAATTACATAACATTTATGTAATTCGTACAGACAACGGCTTGAAGGAAGGAAAATAATGAACTTTTACTTGATGGTTAAACCACTTTTTTATTAGTTTTTACTTGATGGAGTCATTAAATTAAAAAATATGTAATATATGAAATGCAATACAACATGAATACAGAGATTACATTTCTAGAAAATAGAAAGTGATTTGATGTTGATTTTTTGAAATATTTAAAAATAAACGATTTTGTCATTTACCCAGGTACCTTTTTTAGTTTTGGTTAAAAAATGTTTTGTGCAGTGCTTATTTTGAAGGAATGTGCATGTGAGATCTCAAATATTTTTGTCCAGCTATATCGCCTGCGGACGTCAACTACGGCGAGACACTGAGCACGCTGCGCTATGCTAACCGTGCCAAAAACATTATCAACAAACCCACGATTAATGAAGATTCCAACGTTAGACTCATACGAGAACTGCGGGCAGAGATCGCTCGGCTGAAAGCGCTGCTCGCGCAGGGAAATCAGGTCTGAACGTGAATTTGACAATTGTTGTTTATCCTAAAATATTATATGCCTTTTAAGCCTATGTATAATAATCTTTAATCTTATTTTCTTATCCAAGTATTAGTTTTAATAGATTTGTACTCTTGCTTTTAGAGTTGTGGAGCTGCTTCATAGCTGAAATTAGTTTTGCAACATTGACACGTTATTGAACTGAATTGAATCAATATTGAAGTGATTTAAGCTGAGTAAGGACTCTTTCTGTTGTCTTCTGTTGAGCTGCTTCTAGCTGCATTTTGAACTCGTTTCATAATTGAACTTTACATAGTTATTGAATTAAACTGAATCAACACTATTTAGAGCTGCTTACAGCAGAATTTGAATTGCATCATTGATTCTGTTATTTTTCTGTTTATTACTTTTGAAGCAATCTATATCGTATAAAGCATTATATAAATAAAGGTGACTTGACTTGGCTGTTATACTTTGTTTGATTTTCAGATAGCGCTGCTCGATTCCCCCACAGCGTTAAGTATGGAGGAGGAACTGCACCATAATGAAGCCAGGGTAACATACACCCTTTCATAATCACATAACAACAGCTCTTGTACACTCTCCTCTCCACTGATCCAGTCGCACTGTTTCTAAAGCTACTCATTTTCACACACTGAAGCCCATAATGTGCTAAACAGCAGGGATTTGTTTGCTAATAAATGCTGTGTGAAATTCCAGAGATGAATTTAAATGTTGGTTATGGCACACAGCTGCATGCATGTTTTTCTGTCGCAGGTGTTGGAGCTGACCAAGGAATGGACGAACAAATGGAACGAAACGCAGAACATCCTGAAAGTTTGTCACCGTCTGTCAGACCAGCATCTTATTTTTATCGCCTCATTCACAGAGCCAGGCTTTGAGTGTGTGTTTTGGCATGTGTGTTGAACAGGAGGAAACTCTGGCTCTGAGGAAGGAGGGAATCGGAGTGATCCTGGACTCAGAGCTGCCTCATCTCATCGGGATTGATGATGATCTGCTCAGCACTGGCATCATTCTCTATCATTTAAAGGTAAGGAACATACGCCAGTGTTCATCACAGTACAGGTGGTGAAGAGGGAGATGCCGCTACAGCTGAATGAATTCATTTAACTTAGTTTTTTGTTTCATGTGATTGTATTATATTAGTTTACTGTAGCGCATGATTGGTTTGTGTGTGTGTTTGCAGGAGGGAAGGACATACGTTGGCCGTGATGATGCCACTAATGAACAGGACATCAGTGAGTTTATTGACAGAACTCTCTCTCCCTCCATCTGTTCAGTTATTGTTTGATTCAGTCCCAATACACAAACTTGGTAATAATAATAATAAGCATTTATAATGCCATAATTTATTCACCATATATTTTCTAGAATTATCTTAATTAAATGTCAACAGGTGCATCTCAAAAAATTAGAATATCGTGAGAAAGTTTCACTTTTTCTAATTCAAATTTGTTTAGATGAACCTGTAGAATATATGATTTTGTTATTATTGTAAATATTTTTTTTAATGTCATTTCAAAACGTGGACATTTAGTTGTGCTGTTTGACAAAATTAATTATATTAATGTTTGTGTTAATTACTTTTATAATGTTACTGGTAGTTTAGTTGAGGACAATGATATAAATAATCAGGATTAATCATGTAATTATGTTTTCTCACAAAACGTGTCTCTTTGAATTGCATTTTTAAGGTAAATTCTCCTTCCTGTCAGTACAATTTAAATTCCATGCAACCTCATGTGTATGATGATGCATTTATGGGTAATTGATGCTAAACATGAAATCAAAAACAGTGCATCAGTTATATGCATTTCTTTGAATTCTGTTTGAATTCTATTCTTAAAGAATAAAAATTCATTTCTATCATTTATTCACCCTCATGTTGTTCCAAACCTACAGTATATGGCTTTCTTAATTTCTCAAAATATCTTCTTTTATGTTCCACAGAAGAAAGTCAGTCATACAATCATACAGGACGACATGAGTAAAGGATGAATAAATTTGGTCTGATCTATCTCTTTAAATTAATATTCAAATTACAGTGCTTCATCCTGTTTGTTTCTTAATTCAAATTCAGGAATTGAAAGGAATTTGGATTGCCATTTTCAGTTCAGTTTCAACTTAGATTTCAAAATCACAACCCTCCGTTCCAATTCCAGCTTGAGAACTGAATTTGAATTGAAATCTTTGCCTGACCAGTCTGATCAGTCATAAATATATTTTCTCTCTTTCTCTTTGCAGTTCTTCATGGTCTGGGTCTGGAGAGTGAGCACTGTCTGATAGAGAACCAGAATGGAGCGGTCACTCTAATTCCTCTGAATGACGCTCAGTGTTCAGTCAATGGAGTTCAGATCACTGAGCCCTGTCCACTCAACCAAGGTCACATATATACCTTTTTTTAGAAAAATTTCATATTTTTTGCTGAATAAGCAATATGAATGCAGTTTTATGCAAAGCTGATGTTTCCCATTTATTAAACTGTAGATTTATTTGTACATTTGTGTTTCTCAGGTGCTGTCATTCTCCTCGGCAGAACCAATATGTTCAGATTCAATCATCCCAAAGAGGCGGCTAAACTTCGAGAAAAGAGAAAGGTGAGAGGAATTCATACGTGAAGCTTCAGCATCAAACACATGACATGTTTGTTAATATATCTGCTCTTCCCGTTCTCCAGAGCGGCCTCCTCACCAGTCTGAGCTTATCCATGTCTGATCTGTCCAAATCCTGTGAAAACCTCTCTACAGTCATGCTTTATAACCCTGGGTAAGCCTCCGCATGTGTGTGCGTGTACGTGTGCGACAGAGCGAGTGGTTTCTTCCTCCCCACGCCGCCTCCTCTTTCCTTCTCTCTTCATGCCCGGTACTGCTGATGCCCAGTGCATTGAAACAGCTGACAGAAAACTTTAATTCAAGCTCTGCTTGCCAGATCCTCAGTGATCCTTCCCAAAAACATCCAAATAGGGATGCTCGATATATCAGTGTCCATACTGGTATTGACCAGTGTAGGATAAAGCAGTAGTTTTCTAAATGTATGAATTGGACAAATATGCAATAATGACCACACTAATAATTTCAATTGTGAAAGTCAGATCATAATTAAATTTGGTATATACACCACCATTAAAAGTGTTTTTTGTAGTCAGCAAGAATGCATTTAATTGATCAAAAGTGACAGTAAAGACATTTAGAATGTTACAAAATACTTCTATTTAATTAAAATAAATGTTTCTTGAGCATCAAATCAGCATATTAGATTGATTTCTGAAGGATCATGTGACACTGAAGACAATGTAATGATGCTGAAAATTTATTTTGAAATATATTCAAATTAAAATCAGTTATTTTAAATTGTAATAATATTTTGCAATATGAATGTATTTTTGATCAAATAAAAGCAGCATGGTGACTTATTTCAAAACATTAAAAAAATCTTACTGGCCCAAACTTTTGAACATTAGTGTACTTGAAGTTTGTTTAATCTAATTCATGGCCCGTGGTTTGTTTAAGCCATTATTGGATGAAAATAATATTAGTTTTTACAGTTTAAACAATGCTTTGCTCTGTGACGGGTCTCAAGAGTGCTGAACAGATTTTCGTCATTTTTGCTGTACATTGTAACATATTAATGCCTAAATCTGAGCATGTATACTTTTAGGTTTTAGGTTTACATTAAAAAAAAAAGTCTGAACCCAATAGATTTATAGTATCAGCTATAAATTTTTTTATATCGATGCATCCCTTATAAACAACTGAATGCATGTTGGCTTTTTGCATGGTCACATAAATAGAAGATTGCACAGTAAAAATGAGTTTTATGAAGGTTTTGTTGGTGAGGTTTGGATCTGTGATCATGCATGTGGAAATTGATTGGCCTGTAAAACCCTTGACAGCTGTGTTGTCATGACTGATCATGATCCTGGGCAGTGACCTACTACACCAACTACATGTCATGAATTAACACCAAGCACTCAACTAAGTGGATTTTTTATTATTTTATTTTAAATGAGTTAACGTTGTTCACACAAGAATTGTCATGATTTTTTCTTTTAAATTATCCTTAAAAATGATTCAGACTAATAGTCTGGATTTGTGCAGCAGTATTTGGTAACATTTCCTTTTTCTGAACTTCTTCATGGCAGTCTCTTCACTGAAAAGGGTCCCATCTTTCTCAGGTAGACCCAAAGCACAGCTAGTGTTCTCATGTTAACTGTTGTGTTCAGTTCAGTCTCTTCATTTCTTGTTGTGAGAAGCACTTCATCATCATCATCATAACACTTTAGTTGAACGCGTGTCTCCATCTCTTTTATTTAAAGTTGTGTATTCTGCAGCACTTGCTTGTAGTTGCAGCGCATGCTCAGTGCTGGTAATAATGCAGACCCTCATCCCATGCGCTGGTGTGAGTTTGCTGTGGTTTGCGCCTGTGTGTGTGTGTGTGTGTGTGTGTTTTTAAGGTGGAAACTAATTGTCTTATATGTTCCAGACTGGAGTTTGAAAGGCAGCAAAGAGAAGAACTGGAAAAACTGGAAAATAAAAGGTGTGTCATATGACTTATCAAACATTAATATATGCAAAATACTTGTGAACACATGTAATTGAGATAAAACAGTCCTGTCCACCAATTTACATTTATGATTTTATCTAAATCCGCTTATGCAAATACACAAAATTAGCACAAAGCAAGCTGGGTAAATTATTAAATTTTTTTGGAACTTAACTACAATAATAAATCTAATATGTGACCCTGGACCACAAAACCAGTCATAAGGGTCAGTTGTTTTAAATTAAGATTTATACATCATATGAAAGCTGAATAAATAAGCTTTCCATTGATGTAGGGATAGGACAATATTTGGCCGAGATACAACTATTTGAAAATCTGGAATCTGAGGGTGAAAAAAATTAAATATTGAGAAATGCATATTACTAATCAAAAATTAAGTTTTAATGTATTTATGGTAGGAAGTTTACAAAATATCTTCATGGAACATGATCTTTTCTTAATATCATAATTATTTCTGAAATAATAAAAAGAAAAGTCGATCATTTTGACCCATACAATGTATTGTTGGCTATTGCTACAAATAAGTGATTTGTAAAAGAATTGTATTTACAATGACTATTACACTATATATAATAATGATCTAATAATGTATATTCAATTATGTAAATAATTTTGAACCTAATCACAGTTCTTTCCTTTGTTTTGTTGCTGGTCCAGGCAGCTGATAAAGGAGATGGAGGAGAAGCAGAAGTGTGAGAAGGCGGAGCTTGAGCGCATGCAGCAGGAGGTGGAGTCTCAGAGGAAGGAGTCTGAGCAGGTGCAGCTGCGCATCCGCAGACAGGAGGAGAGCCTGCACAGACACAGTCAGGACATCGAGAGCCGTCTCCGAGACTTGATCGCTGAGAAAGAGAAATTTCAGGTCAGACTGCTGATCAGCAAGTAGTCCATTTTAATGGTTGTCAGCAGTGTTGGGAAAAGTTACTTTTAAAAGTAATGCATTAAAATATTGCGTTACTCCCTAAAAAAGTAACTAATTATGTTACTTAGTTACTTTTTATGGAAAGTAATGCGTTACGCTACTTTTGAGTTATTTTTTAAATCTGGGCTGGGCTTGCTTATTTGTCTTTAATATAAAAAAGTTCTTATTTTACAAATGTAAAAGCCCTTTCACAACAAAAGTGAAATGAATATGCCTCAGGCTGAAGGAAATGTAAATTCATGTCTGTACAGTAGGGTCTGCACTTACTCCTAATTTCTCTCAAAATGGCAACACGAGAGTCATCAGTCAATACATGAGGAAACAAAGTAACTTGCATTAAAGTTAAAGGGGTGGTTCACTGTTTTTTTTTCTAGGCTTGATTGTGTTTATGGGGTGCAGTCTAACATGTTTTAATGCTTAGTTTTTAAAAAATGCATTATTTTTCACATAATTTACCTTTAATCCACACCACTCTGTCCCTTCTCTGAGAAACACGCTGATCATTTCCTTCTTTTATGAAGCCCCGCCCTCAGAAATAGGCTATTGGTGCTCTGATTTGTTAGCTAGCCCAGTGTGTTGTGATTGGCTAAACCGCCTCTAGTGTGCATCTAAACGTCCCGCCCCTCACCTCAGCGGCATGTGCTCCGGTTGTATTGTAAACAAAGGTGTATTTAATATCACTTATCAGTTTGAGCCCGATTGAGAAGCAGAGGATATTATTGAAGAGGATTGTGCAGAACCTGTGCAAGCACGGCTTTTAATGGTATGCCTATGTTTATTGTTTGTTGTTGTCTCATACTTTTAGATACGCTGTTATTTGTAAATGCTACTGCTTATGTTAGCTTTTAATATATGGTTTTATCCTGATTAAAGCTTTAATACAGTACGGCAACTGCACGCGCGTCCATATTTAATGCTTCTCATAACTATGTGAACATAAGTTTATAATTGGAACAGTTCATTGTTGGAGCTGTGCTGAATAAGAGAGAGAGAGAGAGAGAGAGAGATGCAGAGCAGGGCAACGTGAGGAACAGTATTAAGAACCGCTGCTTTTGAACATTGATTTTGAAATTTGTGAATCCATTAGAATCATTAGAAGACAGAATCGCGATTCATATATGAACAGATTTTTACGTGCACCTCTAGTTTTCTCTTCCTCTTCTCTAAAGCAGCGCAGCATGGCCTCACCCCCTTTGCTGCCTTTTCCAGAGGGCGGGGTTTATCTGGGGTCATGAACCCGGGAAGTAACTCGTTGTAGTCCCTACCAGCCGTTTTTGTAGGCATTAAACTGCCAGAATTTTAAAAGACGATATCTCCGTTTGCATTGAACTTTCAGCTTCGTAACTTTGCAGATATTGTTTATGCTCAAACAGCAACATTACACACTAACATTAAAAAAGTGAAATCGCAATCAACCACCCATTTAATTAACTCAGATGTTTCCTTCTATATTCAAAAGTAATGCGTTACTTTACTAGTTACTTAAAAAAATAATCTGATTACATAACTCGCGTTACTAGTAATGCGTTACCCCCCAAAATTGGTATTAAAATCAAGATAATGATATTTTATTGTCATGATGCTGTAATTGTTCTGTTTTTCTTTTTTTTGTGCTGATAAAATCATAAAATGTATTTCTCCACATGGCGCTTCATAACATTTATTTCTGCACAGTAGTTTATACTAGAGTTTGTTTTTGACAAATTTTCAGCCACTTCCACACCAAGAGCCAAAATCAAAAAAATTTCTTCAAAACCTTCTTTTGACTTAGAGACTTTTTTTATATGCTATTGTCTATTGTGTTCAGGAGGAGAGACACAGAGAGCAGAAGGAACAGGAACAGCAGAAGCAGAGGAGACTGCAGCCGAAGCAGAAGCTGGAGGAGGAGGAGGTGCAGGAGGAGGATCTGGAGGAGGAGGAGGATGAAAAGGCTCAGGCCCAGCGAGAGCAAGCAGAACAAAACGAGCTCTTTCGTGAGCTGGAGCGGCTCAAACGAGAACGTGAGGAGCAGGCTGTCAAACTCCAGCTGGAACACAGGTGAAAATGTCAATGTCATTTATCTGTTGTTAACGCTTGACATAGAAAATATGATGAGTCTCAGTAATACATATTAGTGTGAAATCAATCCGGAGTTCCGGACTAACTTGCAGATAGATTTTTTTTAATAAAAATTTAAAAATGGTTTAAATATTTTTTTAACTTAACAATAATAAAGCAAATAATAATAAATAATTAAATTTAAATAATTAAAATAAATACTTAATTACTTTAAAATGTTAATTATTATATCAAAATATACTAAATTATAATATAGTAGTTAAAATAATGCTAATTGAAATTAACATTAATAATTATTAATAAAATAATTATGTAATAATTATATATTTATTAAAACAGATACATATACAGTATACATATGTACATATATATATATATATATATATATATATATATATATATATATATACATGCATGCATACATACATACATACATACATACACACACACACACTTGCATTTATGGTTTACGGGGTCTCTCCATAGGCGTAATGGTTTTTATACTGTACAAACTGTATTTTCTATCGGCCTACATAAACCCTACACCTAACCCTACCCTTTACAGGAAACTGGCAATTTTTGAATTTCATAAAACACCATGTAGTATATATTTTTTAACCCTTTTGGTTTACGGGGACACGGGAAGTGTCCTCATAAACCATGTTTATGTTGTATGGTATGTGTCATTATATACACAGTTATAAATATGCAATAAATTTATATTGTAATTATATATTATAAATATATTAAGATTGTATTATAAATATTAGATATATATTTAGATAACTTATATATTAATATCTATATGGAGATATAGCTGTATGCGTACGTTTGAAACCATGTCAAAATGAATGTCTTGAACATCAAGGCGTCTGGAGGAGCGAGAGAAGGAGCAGCTGAGTCTGGTTGGGCGTCTGGAGGAGCAGCTGAGGGAGCGCAGCGAGGAGGCGGCCGCCCTGCTCATGCCGGATGAAGCACGCAGACTGGAGGAGGAGAGACGGACACTCACCGAGCTCCGGGAGGAGCTGCTCAGAGCCAAGGAGGCGCGGATCGATGGAGAGGAGGAGGGCGGGGAGGAGGCCCGGAGGAGCGTGCAGACACGCTACCAACATTTCAAGCAGATGCAGGTGGAGGAGCTGAGTTTGCTGGAGGAGTCACTGATCCAGCAGAAGGACAGGCTGGAACGGGAGGAGGCCCATGTGCGCACGTCACTCGGCCTGCTGATGCACACTCACAAGGACAAACAGAGACCGGTACAGGGGTCCTTGTGTCAGAAAACTGAGGTGGGGAGCTGTTTTAGTTGTTTGTATATCCACTGCACTTAAATAATATTGGGGTGTTCATTTTGAAATTAATATTTTCGTTTAAAATGTACCAAGCTAGAAGAAACAATATTTTTAGATGATTCTTTTTAGCGAATCAAAGCACGATGCAGTGCATCCTGTGTAGGCCAGTTCATGAACAAAGGATTCTTTTGAGATGATTCTTTTTAGTGAATCTCTAACATGCAACGTATTCTGTTTCACAAACAAATGACTCTTTTGAGATTATTCATTTTAGTGAATCAAAAACGTATAGAAGGACGGGTGTAGTCTGATTCAGAAACACATGATTCTTTTTAGTGAATCAAAACATGATGCAGAGCGACCTGTGTAGGCCAATTCACAAACAAAATACTCTATTAAACTGGTTCATTATAGTGAATCTGTAACATACAACTGTACTGGTGTAATTCTGTTTCACAAACTATTGACTTTTCTGAGATGATTCTTTTTAGTTAATCTAAAAATGATGCAGCACAACCTCACCTGTGTAGTCTAATTCATGAACAATTGACTCTTTTGATACTATTTAGTTAATTTAACCATAATACAGCAAGTATTTTTTTTAAATGGTCCTTTTTAGTGAATCTATCACATCCATCAGGACCAATATAGTCTATTTAACAAATGACTCTTATGAGTCGGATAGTTCAATAAGTTATGAATAGTTCAGTAAGACAAATTGCCGGTTTGAATTAGTGAATTAGAAAAACTAAATAATTTGAAGCATTAGCAGAGAGAGAATTTCTTTCAGATATGAGAAAAATGGACATAATAACTGAAAGTAACCAAAAGAATTGTAATGGAATCAATATGAGAATGAAAATTGAATCAAGACTCTGGTGATTCACTTTTCTCGTCCTTGCAGGTCCGTGATATAATGGAGCGTGGTGTTCAGGACGTGTCCTCTCTGGGTCAGGAGGAGGTTCTGATCCAGCAGGCCGAGCACGGTCTGCAGTTTAAAGAGAGGCAGCTCCAGTCTCTCTGTGAGAAACATCTCCCTGCTGTCTCAGAGGAGCGACAGAGAGCCATCGAGCTCCTGGAGAGAGTTAGAGGAGGGACAGGGTCTCCTGGTTTAGACGGAAGTCCAGAAGATATGGACAAAGAGCTGGACGAGACTCTATATCAGGTAAAACTGATGGTCTCTTCCTCTCTAAGTGGACGGTACTTGGATTAGTAGTAGCATCTTGCAAATACTTATGTATCTCGCTTTTATCCAGGGTTCCTATGCAGTTTGGAAAAGTATGAATTTCCAGGTCTGGAAAAGTATGGAAAAAAGAAAGCAGAGTATGAAAAATGATTTGCATTTCCAGACTTTTGCCACTATTTCGTTTTCTATAATAGAAATAATATTATAATAAATATAATACATTTATCATACAAGAAGTGAGTTTTCTTGGCAGCTGTTTAATGATTCTTTAGTGATTGGCAAACATGATGACTGAATGAATTCAGGGTGCATTTTTTCATTATGCAAAAATGCAGGTTATAGGTGTTTTGGGTTTCTTCTCACGATATTACAAAGTCTCTAAAGGGATTTTTGCACAAATTTCTGTGTGCGCACCAGAAACCATTAAACTTAGCAAATAGGATGATGCTCACCGAGTCACCTATTGCACCATCAGCCCATTTCGCGGTGTGGTGTCTTGGCCACCACACAGTATGAGTTAAAGTAGACTTAAGGCCTTGAAATAAGACATACTGCCCTAAAGAGAGCCACATTTTGAAAACTTATTTTTTACAGTACCACTCTTTTTTTTTTAGACCCTTGAGCTTGGCATATAGGACAATGCACACAGCCGTATTATGCCATCAGACCATTTCGTGTCATGGTTTCTCCACCGTGTGTTAAAGTGGACAGTAGGCCTTTTGCATCCAATTCATGTGCATCCATGCTCTCATTTTCTCCATAGTAAGATGGCAGTGACACACAAAGGAAATAGGTGATAGTATATGTAAAACTAGAAATTTTAATGCGTAAGAACGCAAAAAAAATTCCCATGCGCATGTGATTAGTTTATCAAGGGAGCAAAAAATGTTCTTTTTTCAAGGGGCTTTGTATGTTGTCACTTCGAGAAAATCAGTGAATAAACCCCTGAGAAAATAAAAATATTTACAGATGACCATACTATATACCAGGGATCCTCAAATCTGGCCCACGAGATCCACTTTCCTGCAGAGTTTAGCTCTAACCCTAATCAAACACACCTGAGCAATGTCTTCAGGATCATTAGAAAAATCACAGGTTGGTGAGTTTGATCAGGGTTGGAGCTAAACTCTGCAGCGCATTGGCCCTCCAGGGCAAGATTTGAGGAACCCTGCTATATACCAAATATAAATCTGAAAATAATGCTCCTTTTATGTTAAATATGGTTTGAAGATCTACTGAAAGGTTTGGAAATTTGAGTCTGAAAAAGCATGGCATTTTGAAATGGAAAATGTGTAGGAACCCTGTTTATCCAACTTTATCCGTCTGTTTTTCTCTGCAGGTAGAGAAGGAGTTGGAGGAGAAGGAGGAGCGTTTGTCTCAGTACAGTGCGAGCACCGAGCAGCTGCAGCAGCTCCAGCAGTCGTACCAGTTCACGGCAAACGTGGCCCGTCAGGAGGAGAAGGTTCGCAGGAAGGAGAAGGAGATCCTGGAGTGGAAGGAGAAACAGCAGCGGGAGGCTCTGGAGCAGGCGGTCGCACGCTTGGAGAGGAAAAACTCTGCTTACCGCAGAAGCCTCAGTCTGGAGCCGGATGCCGAAGGGCCCAGAAAGAGGTCACAGTCTGCTTTAGGACAGAGCACTTCCAGGTTTTCAGGAACACTAGACCTGGACCAGGACAGGTGTGTAGTTGTTTTTTAGGAGGACACTAGCACAGGGGTTCCTCTTGTGAGGGATAAATATAAAGGCAGCTGGATATTTTTATGAAAAAATACATATTAGTACTGTTTGAGACAATAATTAAGGTATGGTAAAAAGGTAATTAATCCCATTAGGAATATGCCAGATGACTCACAAAAAATTACAAACAATAATTCACATAAATAAATATAAAAATATAAACCTAAAAATGCACTCAAACAATATGCAAATATGAGAATATTGTCTAATTGTGATATTATTCTTATCTATAAGTATCAAGATAAATATATTTTTTGTATATACTTGTATGCAAGTATAAGAACATCCTAAAATGGATTATTAGTGGTATTATAAAAACAATTAAATCAAATAATTGTTTCCAAAATTAAACAATTGTCTTTTACAAGGTCTTTATATGATTATTTTGGAAAAGATTGACTTTTTATTAAATTGACAATGTACCTGTGATTGACACTTACATTTGTTCATAAAGATTTTTACTTTAGAAAAATATTTAGAAAGTAAATTATAAGTCAAATGAAATAATGTATTAATCATTTAAAATAATTAATGTTTTAGTCTTCACCAGAAAGCGCAATGAAATGCTATTAAATTAAGTGAATGTGACTGTAAAAAAATCACATTATATTTCATTAATATCCTAAGTTCTCACTTTAACAGCCCTAAAATAAATGTAGTTAAATAAATAAATGAAAAATCTCTCAAATGTTTTACGGACCCCAGAACCCCCTTGCGGCCCCTGGGCATCCCTGGATTTGACTGTGATAAATCTAGAGCCGCTTTGCTGAGTCTTTTCTTTTGCTCTGGATGTTTCTCAGGATGGAGCGAGAGATTGCGCAGCTGAAGCAGAGGATCAGTGAGAGTGAAGGAAGCGTGCGGAGTCTCAGTGTGAGCGGGGAAGACAAATACAATGTGAACCAGTCTCCCGTCAGCCCCATACAGACCCTGCCGACTGTCCTGTCCATAGGAGACGAGAGGTACACACACCACAGCTGCCTTCACTGCTGCTTAATGCTCTCAAACAAGCAGCTTGAAATAAAGATTTTGTCAGTACGTAATTTAATTTGTGTCTGAACTGCTCATTTCTCTCTCAGGATGAATGCGTATATTGAGGAAGAGGTGCAGCGGAGGCTGCAGAAACTGAACCTGCTGAACAGAGAGAATAACAACACACTCTCACTGTCTTCAGACTCACTCCAGGTATAAAGCTACAGCTAACACACACACTCACTGTAAACCGCAACACCCACAGACAACATCAAATCAAACCCGTTTACTTACATAGATCCAGAAATATTCTTTGCATTTGAAATAAATAGAGTGTGTTGTAAATAGTTTTGCTTTTTAAAACATAGGTACATATCAGTGTTGTCATTGTTAATCAAAACGATTAAGTGTGGTTAAATGTCCCTTACAGACCCTCCCATGAATTGAATTCTTAATTAAAATAATAAAATATAATAAAATAAAATATTAAATATATAAAATATGTCTGTCTATATGTCTAAACTAAAACTGAAATGAATATAAATTAAAGCTAAAAAGAAAAAGAAAAAATTACAAAAGCACATAATGGTATATGATATTATAATGATATTAGTCAAATTAAAATAAAAACTGGAAATGTAAAAAAATAAAAGCTAATTTAAAATATGAACAAATACTATATTATATAAATAATACTAAAATAACAATATCAAGATGTCATTACATGTCATCATTTACTTTTACTTGTTTATTTACCACTATTTTCTTCAGAAAATCTATTAATTTCTGCCAGAGTAACTGAGACGACAGAGAAAAATAATATTATTAACCAATAATAAACTATTATTATATATATATATTATATACCAGTAAAATTACATTATTTTCCACTAAATATTCTGTCTCACTCAAGAATACTTTACCATACAGAAGTGAAATATGATGTCTTTAAATTGTAGACCATAACATCATGTTCTTACTATCATTATACTACTATAAACACATACATGTTATTGTAAAATTCCTTTTCTCTTTGGATTGAATGCAAACTATTGGTAAAATTTGTGAAACTTTAAAAGCAAGCCCAAACTGCTTTGAATCTGCTCCTTTTTTTTGGTTGCATTTTCTGTGTTGATTTTAGCTAAAAACCACAATTAAATTAGCCAAACTGTTTCCTGAGAGATTCTGTGTGGGCTTGCTAAAGAGGAGAAAACGGTTTAATGTTACACTAGTCATGCGCAAGAGACACATTAAAACCCACAGAATTGTTTTTGGCATCAACAGAGTTGTTTAACTCTGCAGGAGGAGGAGCAGGATAGTGAAGGTAGCTCTGTTTTTTATGAGGTAAGCACAGGCCTCAGCCAATCAGCACCAGTTGAGCACACAGGGATTTGCATGATCCAGCTTTAATTTGCATACCTCTCACAATCTCTGATATCAGTAGATTGGGTCTTTCCTCTGCGGTTTTTCTTCTTTGGAAGCATGCAGCCTGCCCACCAATGTCTTGCATCGATGCATTGCTCCTTTTGCTGTAATCAAACTGTTTTTTTTTTGCTACCTAACTGATGGGAAATGACAAACAAGTGCTTGCTTGACCCCCTAAAATCAGCTGCTAGTAATTGAGACTGTTAAAGTTGTGTTAGTTGTTTTATGACCCTATTAAAATGTGTTTTAATCTCTCAGGACAATGATAAAAAACACATAGATCAACGCAAACTGAAATACGAGGTACTCTTTTGTATGTTTAGGGAATGTTTTTTTCATTAGCACTTCAATTGAGGATGTTTTCTGACTATAATTTCCCATCTTTCCACAGCGGCTGGTGTCGATTCCTCTGGAACCCAGTCCAGAGAGTCTTAAAGATCCGGTGAAGATCAGTATTCCCCGTTACATCCTATGCGGTCAGGGAAAAGATGAACACTTTGAGTTCGAAGTCAAGGTTTGTCTGCATTTTATACTATCATTGCTTTATCTGTGAGAATGTCTTAATTGACCGTGTGGTGAAGTGTCTGAATGGTCATCTTTGATGTTTGAGATTCGGGCTTTTGTCCTGTGTGCAGATCACTGTTTTGGATGAAACGTGGACGGTGTTTAGAAGATACAGTCGTTTTCGGGAGATGCACAAATCTCTGAAGCTGAAATATTCAGAGGTATGACTTGCATAGAAACATGTAAGCAACATGTGTGACGCAACTAGACACAACTAGTTGAACATGACGCTAGTTACACAAAAGTTATGGGTTCGATTCCCAGAGAATTCACAAACTAATGAAATGTATCAGAATGCATTGTAAGTTGCTTTGGATAAATGCATAAATGTAAACATTTCAAATCAAATTTATTCATATAATTTTTTTTAAAGGGGTCATATGATGCTTTTTTTAAAGATCATTATTTTGTGTATATGGTGTAACAGAATATGTTGACATGCTTTAATGTTCAAAAAACACATTATTTTTCAAATACTGTACATTATTGTAGGTCCTCTATGCCCCGCCTCTCTCAAACGCTTAGTTTTCTACAAAGTCCCTCCTTCCGACAAGCGCAGTCTGCTCTGATTGGCCAGCTGACCCAGTGCATTGTGATTGGCCGAACACCGCAAGCACTCGTCGGAAATGTAACGCCCCTTACCATAATCGCGAGCTTCATCTTTCAAAATAAATGTAAAGACAGAGCCCGAAAGGGGAACAGAGT
>NW_015505362.1:411198-481955 GCF_001515645.1 Sinocyclocheilus grahami
CTAGAAACACACAGCGTCTCCCTGACATGCTGCTTCAACACTATCTGCGTTACTGAAACCACACCTTCTTTCTTTGCGTGCACATTTGGGCGCATTATGCAAATATTTCCACATAGTGAGGTAGATATGTGGGGGCGTGTTAGAAGGAGCCGTTTTAGGGGGGCGTGGCAGAGTCTTAACTTTGATAAAGAATATCTCTTTGGTTTTGAGACTTTAGTCTTTGCAACTTCAGGGATCTCATCTATGCACAATCAGCTTGTAACACTCCAAAGAGAAAGGAAAACTTGAAATCGCATCATATGACCCCTTTAATGTTTTTATATTTTATTTTATTTTTTAAATATATATTTCACCCCAAAATATTTTTTTGCTTTATTTACATGCATTTAAAATTCATTCATGCATAAGTTGCTCATGCATAAATGTAAAATTCATCAAACTCATTCATGCAACCGGTCAATTTTTCAGTATTTAAAAAAAAAATACTTAACATAATTTTTAACACCATCAAATAAGTTTTTTCATTAATTTCATGCAAATTGTCATGCTTTTTTCTTTTTTTTTTGTCCCACTTAATTTTGTGGTGAAATATGACCTGGATGTTTTTGTGAGATTCACCCTACTATGGCATATTAGATATTTTAAAATTTTGAATCTTGTTTTAGCTTGCGGCTTTGGACTTCCCTCCCAAAAAGATTTTTGGAAACCGAGACGAGAGAATGGTTGCGGAGCGCCGGAATCTGCTGGAGGTAATCAGATGGGTTTCCAATCCATCACTTTTGAACGAGAAACCTCTGAAGATGCTGATGATGTCATTGTGTTTTCCCAGCAATACCTGCAGAACTTCTTCCGTGTGATGATGTCACCCTCCTCCTCTTCTCCTCTGAGAACAGACGAGTTTGGACTACACCTCTCAAAACACTCCGTGTGCAGCATCTCTCCTTTCTTTAAGAAGGGAGTGTTTGACTACAGCAGTCACGGGACGGGCTGAATCACACACACACACACACACACACTCCAGTACAAAAAACACTAATTTACATAAATACAAACTGAGACAAAGACATTTCACCTTAAAATCAAAAGGAAAAATTATATAAAATAAATTATATTATGCATAAAGAAAATCAAGCCTGATTTTGGAACCATAAAGATTTTTGCATTGCGACATTATTTTCATGGCAATTAAGCACATTTTTCCAAATCAATTTCTCGTAATATTATACATTTTGAGTTTTTAATTCTGAGGTTTTGCATAGTTGTGGTTCTCATAGTAATACAGATATAAAAAAAAAACAATCTGTATTCAAGTTAAAAATATTTTTTTATTATCATAAAGAGAAGTAGCATAAATATATAAAAAAACTAGTACAACAATACTGCCATGATGGATAAATTCTTTACAATTTAAATAAAATATTATTGTTGCCATGAAAATAATATCATAATGGAAAAAAATACTATGAATACAAAAATAGGCTTTTTTTTCTTTATACTTTGAGGTGAAATATGACCTGGATTCATTCAGACACTAATGAACTCGCTCAGGAAAGTTTGAAATCAAGAGCAGGAACGGTAGAAATAATAGGAAGAAAAGAATCCAAAGTAGATGTAAATAATTTAGTTGTGCCTTGTTGGCATTGAGCTTTAAACACTTCAAAGAATAGGAAATCTGGACTTAATCTGACAACAGATGGTCACTGTGACCTGCTCCAAACGTTTTGTGGTTACATCGAGGACCGTGAAGCCTGTTTCTGTGGACAGACAGGACGTCCTGTAGCTGCTACTTGGGTTTGTGATTCACTTTAAATCATGTACATGTTTAAGTTGCTGCGTAAAATTAATCTCCACTACTTTAGTCTGAATTCAGATGATGTAATGAGAACGGCAGCCTGTTAATGGCTCCGATCCATATGTACTCCAGATTAAATGAATTACAGCAAATCTGTACTAATATATCCATGATACTCAGGCTAACATTGAGCAGTTTTGTTGTTGTTGTTTTTTATAACCACTAAGAGGTCAAAGCTCAAAAAATAGCACATGAAGTGTGAGCTAATGTCTGCCCGAGAAAAAAAAAAAGATTGCTTTTGATTCAAAATTAGTGTCATACTCATCGCCCTGAATGCAGTTTAAGTAGAATATGCTGTAATAACATGACTATTGATAACTATTGAACTCTTAACGATTCATTTTCAGCACTATGAAGCCATGTGTATATGCAGAATGTGTATGTAAATGTATTGTACACTTGATCTGTACAGGGGAGCTTGTTCTCATGATGTCTGGAGGAAAGGGATATACTGCTATATTAGCCGTTGAAGACTAGAACGCTTGTTTTCTCTAAAAGAGTACTGAGAGTAAGATGTATACATTTTTAAAACACTATTTTCATTTGCTTTTTGATTTCTGAGAACTGAATGTAATCATTTGTGAGCAACATGATTTGGTAACTCGGTTTTAGAGAGTAACATGAATTGTTTAGCACCATATTAAAATCATTGTTTATTTATGTTGGAGTACATTGTCAAAGAAGCTTTTGCAAAAATACAGTTTGTTGATGGAACGTTCGTGTGTAATCATGTTCATGTAAGTAAAGCAGATCCGGAGTTGATTTGAGGATAACACTTCTTCCTGTCCTAGGGTTTTTCATTGGTTTTCTGGTGGTCGGTCTGAAGTTTGCTTATTTTTGACAGATCGGCAAACGAGACATTCGCCGAACCCCTTTTTGCTGGTTTTGCCTGTAAATTCATCACAAGATGGCCAAGTCAGAATCTCGCTACGATTGCACTTTTGGAGGAATGCGATTGGCTGTGGTTTGTTCCATGCTGACCAATGAAAATGCAACAGACCTGAGACTCATGAGGCTTCCAGCCAATCATGTAGAGGATCTGAAATGTAGCTGGAACTGAACCGTCTTCATTGCCATACATCTCTAGAAGAAATCAAATTAAGAGAATAACACAATTTCTAGGATCGTCAGGTAAACAAAACAAATTTTAGTGTCTCTACATCAGTGTTTTTTTGACAATGTTTTTTCTATGCAATATGTTTTAGAGATTGACAAAATTATATAAATATACATTATATTCATAATAAAATTTCTGTGACTTTTTCAGGTCTAGAAATCACACTCATCAATCAATATCTCATACTGTATATCTAGGTTATGCAAGATCATGAAAACCCTGATTCTTGAATTAAAGGAACTAATTATGAAATACGATTTCATCTTACATCTTGATTTTTAATTGTTTTAGCTGATATCAAACCTTTTGTCTTATTTTAAATAATTTTAAGCCATCTTGCGGCCCTCTGGTTGAGAATCACTGTTCTACATAAAAGTATTCTTGTAGAAAAAAAAAATCAATACTACTGAAATTTACATGGCCATAACCTTAATTTTAAACAAACAAGTATTTAATTAAAATGTAATATCAGAGGTCCTGGACTGCATTGAAGTACATGATTTAAATACATAAGTTAAATTTTAGCGTAACCACTGTTCCACATATAATTATTGTTGTCGAAAGTATAAATATGTAATAAAATAAATACAATGGAAATTTAAAATGTTCAATCCTCCAAGCGTTCGATGCAGTTCCCAGTTTGCGGTCTCACCTTTATAAATGGCAGCTGCTGCCAGTATAGTGTCTCTGTGTAGGAGTGACTTCCTGTTCCACGCACAGTTGCTTTCACCCATACCTGAAGTACATGAATAAACTAAACACATTCTCCTTTTCATAATATAAGACACCAAATTTAAAGGGATACTCCACCCCAAAATGAAAGTTTTGTCATTAATCACTTACCCCCATGTCGTTCCAAACCCGTAAAAGCTTTGTTCGTCTTCGGAACACAATTTAAGATATTTTGGATGAAAACCGGGAGGCTTGTGACTGTCCCATTGAAGTAAATAACACTGTCAAGGCCCAGAAAAGTATGAAAGACATCGTCAGAATAGTCCATCTGCCATCAGTGGTTCAACCGTAGCGTTATGAAGCGACGAGAATACTTTTTGTACACGAAGAAAACAAAAATAACGACTTTATTCAACAATTCGTCTCAATTTCTCGTAATATTATACATTTTGAGTTTTTAATTCTGAGGTTTTGCATAGTTGTGGTTCTCATAGTAATACAGATATAAAAAAAAAACAATCTGTATTCAAGTTAAAAATATTTTTTTATTATCATAAAGAGAAGTAGCATAAATATATAAAAAAACTAGTACAACAATACTGCCATGATGGATAAATTCTTTAAAATTTAAATAAAATATTATTGTTGCCATGAAAATAATATCATAATGGAAAAAAATACTATGAATACAAAAATAGGCTTTTTTTTCTTTATACTTTGAGGTGAAATATGACCTGGATTCATTCAGACACTAATGAACTCGCTCAGGAAAGTTTGAAATCAAGAGCAGGAACGGTAGAAATAATAGGAAGAAAAGAATCCAAAGTAGATGTAAATAATTTAGTTGTGCCTTGTTGGCATTGAGCTTTAAACACTTCAAAGAATAGGAAATCTGGACTTAATCTGACAACAGATGGTCACTGTGACCTGCTCCAAACGTTTTGTGGTTACATCGAGGACCGTGAAGCCTGTTTCTGTGGACAGACAGGACGTCCTGTAGCTGCTACTTGGGTTTGTGATTCACTTTAAATCATGTACATGTTTAAGTTGCTGCGTAAAATTAATCTCCACTACTTTAGTCTGAATTCAGATGATGTAATGAGAACGGCAGCCTGTTAATGGCTCCGATCCATATGTACTCCAGATTAAATGAATTACAGCAAATCTGTACTAATATATCCATGATACTCAGGCTAACATTGAGCAGTTTTGTTGTTGTTGTTTTTTATAACCACTAAGAGGTCAAAGCTCAAAAAATAGCACATGAAGTGTGAGCTAATGTCTTCCCGAGAAAAAAAAAAAGATTGCTTTTGATTCAAAATTAGTGTCATACTCATCGCCCTGAATGCAGTTTAAGTAGAATATGCTGTAATAACATGACTATTGATAACTATTGAACTCTTAACGATTCATTTTCAGCACTATGAAGCCATGTGTATATGCAGAATGTGTATGTAAATGTATTGTACACTTGATCTGTACAGGGGAGCTTGTTCTCATGATGTCTGGAGGAAAGGGATATACTGCTATATTAGCCGTTGAAGACTAGAACGCTTGTTTTCTCTAAAAGAGTACTGAGAGTAAGATGTATACATTTTTAAAACACTATTTTCATTTGCTTTTTGATTTCTGAGAACTGAATGTAATCATTTGTGAGCAACATGATTTGGTAACTCGGTTTTAGAGAGTAACATGAATTGTTTAGCACCATATTAAAATCATTGTTTATTTATGTTGGAGTACATTGTCAAAGAAGCTTTTGCAAAAATACAGTTTGTTGATGGAACGTTCGTGTGTAATCATGTTCATGTAAGTAAAGCAGATCCGGAGTTGATTTGAGGATAACACTTCTTCCTGTCCTAGGGTTTTTCATTGGTTTTCTGGTGGTCGGTCTGAAGTTTGCTTATTTTTGACAGATCGGCAAACGAGACATTCGCCGAACCCCTTTTTGCTGGTTTTGCCTGTAAATTCATCACAAGATGGCCAAGTCAGAATCTCGCTACGATTGCACTTTTGGAGGAATGCGATTGGCTGTGGTTTGTTCCATGCTGACCAATGAAAATGCAACAGACCTGAGACTCATGAGGCTTCCAGCCAATCATGTAGAGGATCTGAAATGTAGCTGGAACTGAACCGTCTTCATTGCCATACATCTCTAGAAGAAATCAAATTAAGAGAATAACACAATTTCTAGGATCGTCAGGTAAACAAAACAAATTTTAGTGTCTCTACATCAGTGTTTTTTTGACAATGTTTTTTCTATGCAATATGTTTTAGAGATTGACAAAATTATATAAATATACATTATATTCATAATAAAATTTCTGTGACTTTTTCAGGTCTAGAAATCACACTCATCAATCAATATCTCATACTGTATATCTAGGTTATGCAAGATCATGAAAACCCTGATTCTTGAATTAAAGGAACTAATTATGAAATACGATTTCATCTTACATCTTGATTTTTAATTGTTTTAGCTGATATCAAACCTTTTGTCTTATTTTAAATAATTTTAAGCCATCTTGCGGCCCTCTGGTTGAGAATCACTGTTCTACATAAAAGTATTCTTGTAGAAAAAAAAAATCAATACTGCTGAAATTTACATGGCCATAACCTTAATTTTAAACAAACAAGTATTTAATTAAAATGTAATATCAGAGGTCCTGGACTGCATTGAAGTACATGATTTAAATACATAAGTTAAATTTTAGCGTAACCACTGTTCCACATATAATTATTGTTGTCGAAAGTATAAATATGTAATAAAATAAATACAATGGAAATTTAAAATGTTCAATCCTCCAAGCGTTCGATGCAGTTCCCAGTTTGCGGTCTCACCTTTATAAATGGCAGCTGCTGCCAGTATAGTGTCTCTGTGTAGGAGTGACTTCCTGTTCCACGCACAGTTGCTTTCACCCATACCTGAAGTACATGAATAAACTAAACACATTCTCCTTTTCATAACATAAGACACCAAATTTAAAGGGATACTCCACCCCAAAATGAAAATTTTGTCATTAATCACTTACCCCCATGTCGTTCCAAACCCGTAAACGCTTCGTTCGTCTTCGGAACACAATTTAAGATATTTTGGATGAAAACCGGGAGGCTTGTGACTGTCCCATTGACTGCCAAGTAAATAACACTGTCAAGGCCCAGAAAAGTATGAAAGACATCGTCAAAATAGTCCATCTGCCATCAGTGGGTAGCGTTATGAAGCGACGAGAATACTTTTTGTACACGAAGAAAACAAAAATAACGACTTTATTCAACAATTCGTCGTCTCTGTGTCTCTCTGCATCACCATTTTGGAGAATATTTGCTGAACGAAAGCAACGTATGCTATTCTGTGTCAGCCGCGCACAGAATTGAGCGATGACGAATTGTTGAATAAAGTCGTTATTTTTGTTTTCTTCGCATACAAAAAGTATTCTCGTCGCTTCATAACGTTATGGTTGAAACTACTTTTCTGGGTCTTGACAGTGTAGTTTACAGTCACAAGCCTTCCGGTTTTCATCCAAAATATCTTAAATTGTGTTCCGAAGACGAACGAAGCTTTTAGGGGTTTGGAACGACATGGGGGTAAGTGATTAATGACAAAATTTTCATTTTGGGGTGGAGTAACCCTTTAAAGAGTTTACCTTGTAAGTCACTCATGACCTCCAGCATACCAGGATAATGGACCTGAACTTCATCAATGTCCTGAATGACAACACAATAACGCCCCAGTGTAGTCACACATAATTCAACTCAAAACAGATCTGCAGATTATGTAGTTGAAACAGCGTAATCAAACGTTGAAATATTCATACCACAGTGAGCATTTTGAAGCCGGCCTGTCCCAGCAGGTTGCCCAGGTCAGTGACGGCTGTGTAGGGTGAGATATGGGGTGCAAAGCCACCCTCCCGCTCTAGCTCGGCTAACTGCAGAGAACATCGCAGCTCATAGAGTGTCTCACCGCCGACCATTGCTCCAATGAACACGCAATCCGGCTTCAACACCTGGTGGATCTGAATCACAAAAACAGGGTTTTTTGTATTATTTATAATGTGCGACAGGACTGCACACTTGGTTTGATCCTCATACCTGTCTCAAAGCTCCAGGAAGGTCATTGATCCAGTGCAGACTGAGGAGACAAATACAGCTTTATAAATGACAGTTCATTCTTTAAATTTCCCATCATGCACTGGGGCAGTACTGTACCTCAGGCTGCTAAGCACTAGGTCAAACGTGTTTTCTTTAAATGGCAAAAACTCCTCATCTGCCAAAACACACTGAGTAGGCATCTCACATTTCTTCCTATTTCTCTAAAAAACAAGGACGAGAAAGAAGTTTCAAAAAGTTTCACTAAGACTGCATTTGTCTGATCAGAAATGCAGCAAAAAACATAATTCTGTGAACTTTTATTACAATTTAAAATATTCTATTTGCATATATTTTAAAGTGTAATTTATATGGTAAAAACTGAATTTTCACATGATCCTTCAGAAATCACTCTAATATGTTGTTTTGCTGCTCAAGAGATATTTCTTGTTCTTAGCAATGTAAAAAAAAAAGAACATTTTATTGTTGTTTTATCGTTGTATCAATGTTGAAAACAGTTGTGCGGCTCAATATTTTTGTGGAGACCGTATTGCAAGTTCAGCAAAAAAGAACAGCATTTATTTGAAATAGAAATCTTTTGTAACATTAGAAATGTCTTCAGTGCCACTTTTTCTCAATTTAATGCATTCTTGGGCAAAAAAAGTATTCATTTCTTTAAAATAAAAAAATAAGTCTTACTGACCCCAAAGGTTTGAATGGGCAAATCTATAGCCGTTTATAAAATGTAAGGTTTATGTTGCAGCTGTGCATTAGTAAAATAAAGACATGTTAAGTCTCTTACCAGGGAAGAGTCTGAAATGTCTGTTAAAAAGAGACGTTCGACAATGTCCTGAGAAGAGAGAGAATTAGTGTAACTTAAAGGAATAATTTACTTTCTTCTGCAGAACACAAAAACAGATGTTTCAAAGAATGTTCACACTGCTCTTTTTCATAGTCAAAGTACATGCTGTCAAGCTTCTAGTGTTTGAATATGGAAAAAAAAAAAACCAGAAAAATATAGGGGAAAAAAGAGCTTGACAGCCTTAGTCTCCTTTCACTTAATGTGAACATTCATCAAAAATACCTCGTTATGTATCACAACATCATGAATGTAAGTACCTAAAGGTAGATTTTCTTAAGGGTGCTATTCACAGGAATGTAACGAACAGTTCTACCTTACTCAAATGCTCCGCGATGTGACTCCTCCCACATCCTACATCCAGAGCCAGAGGGAAAGTCCTGCAATGACATTCAGCGATCAAAAATGACAATTTTGTTATTATTTACTCACCCTCACGCTACTCAAAACCCACATGACTGTATTTATTCTTGTGAAACCAAACAGGATATATTATTCAGGATGCCAAAATTGTTGTTACATTGAAAGCGGATGGGGACTGGAGTTGTTGAGCTGTCAAAACTCTAGCACTCTCTATTCTAATTCTATTCTTTAAAAAAAACGTGCCCCTATTAGACTTGCACTTAAAAAAAACTAACACTAGCTTCTCTATTCTTTTTGTATTCTATCTGTTTGTTTTCTTTTTATTTATTATACAATTAACAAAAAGCCAAAAAAAAGGCCTCTAACACTAGCTTGCTCTATTCTTTTTCTATTCTGTCGGTTTTCTTTTTATTTATTACATAATTAAAAAAAAAAAAAACTTGCTACATGTACTGCGTTAAGCTAACTGAGACTTGTTATTGTGTTAGTGAGGCCAGCAGGGGGTGCTCACCCTGTGGTCTGTGTGGGTCCTAATGCCCCATTATATTGACGGGGACACTATACTGACAAAAAGCACCGTCTCTCGGATGAGACGTTAAACCGAGGTTCCCACATCCTACATCCAGAGCCAGAGGGAAAGTCCTGCAATGACATTCAGGGATCAAAAATGACAATTTTGTTATTATTTACTCACCCTCACGTTACTCATAACCCACATGACTGTATTTATTCTTGTGAAAACAAGCAGGATATATTATTCAGGATGCCAAAGTTGCTGTTACATTGAAAGCGGATGGGGACTGGAGTTGTTGAGCTCTCAAAACCCTAGCACTCTCTATTCTAATTCTATTCTTTTAAAAAAAACATGCCCCTTTTAGACTTGCACTTAAAAAAACCTAACTAACTAGCTTCTCTATTCTTTTTGTATTCTATCTGTTTGTTTTCTTTTTATTTATTATACAATTAACAAAAAGCCAAAAAAAAGGCCTCTAACACTAGCTTGCTCTACTCTTTTTCTATCTGTTTTCTTTTTATTTATTATATAATTAAATTTAAAAAACCTAGCTACGTGTACTGCGTTAAGCTAACTGAGACTTGTTATTGTGTTAGTGAGGCCAGCAGGGGGTGCTCACCCTGTGGTCTGTGTGGGTCCTAATGCCCCATTATATTGACGGGGACACTATACTGACAAAAAGCACCGTCTCTCGGATGAGACGTTAAACCGAGGTCCTGACTCTCTGTGGTCATTAAAAATCCAAGGATGTCCTTCGAAAAAGAGTAGGGGTGTAACCCCAGCATCCTGGCCAAATTCGCCCATTGGCCTCTGACCATCATGGCCTCCTAACCATCCCCATATCTGCTGATTGGCTTCATCACTCTGTCTCCTCTCCACCAGTAAGCGTTCTGGCGCAATATGGCTGCCGTCACATCATCTAGGTGGATGCTGCACACTGGTGGTGGTTGAGGAGATTCCCCCCTTCTATGTAAAGCGCACTGAGTGCCCAGAACAGCGCTATATAAATGTAAGGAATTATTATTATTATAGCACTTGCATATCATTGCTCTTTTGCTGATTTTGATTGCTTCCATTGTCCTCATTTGTAAGTCGCTTTGGATAAAAGAATCTGCTAAATGATTAAATGAAAATGTAAAATGCAAAAAAAAAAAACGTACATTTGTCTGTTCATTACACTTATCTATCAAATGACTTCAGAAGACTTGAAATATAGCACACAAGTAGTATGGACTACTTTCATGATGCTCTTTCGGAGCTCAACAGCCCCAGTCCCCATTCACTTCTATTGTATGATAAACAGTAGTGCTGTCAAGTGATTAATCGCGATGAATCACATCCAAAATAAAAGTTTTTGTTTACATAATATATGTATGTGTACTGTGTATATTTATTATGTATATATAAATACACACACACATACAGTATATATTTTGAAAATATTTACATATATATATATATATATATATATATATATATATATAATATAATATATAAACAACATTTTTCTTAAATATATACATGCATGTGTTTGCATTTATATATACATAATAAATAGACACAGTACACACACATATATTATGCAAACAAAAACTTTTATTTTGGAAACGATTAATCGCGATTAATCGTTTGACAGCACTAGTAAACGGCAGACTGGACATTCTGCTTGATATCTGCTTTTCTGCTCCACAAAACAAAATAAAGTCATACAGGGTTGAAGCGACAAGCCAGTGAGTAAAACGATGTTTTTGCCTGAACTATTTCTTTAAGAACTAATGTCAGGATGTTTAAAAGGTATGTTATTAAGCGGGCAGTGACCTTGAGACATCATAAGCTCTGTCTGCTAATCTGCTCCCCACCTGCAAACACAACGAAAGCAGAAGTTCATTCACACAGCTTCAGTTCTCCGAGAAACAGACGCCCATCACACGGTAATACACCACCTCACCTCGTCTCGGAGGTAATCGTATTTGTCGCTGTCTAGTAAAGATGAAGCCCATTGCTTCTGCCTACGCTTCATGCTCCTGTCAAACACGTTCATAGCGCCTCCCCGAGAGGAGAGACACCTCCAGCCCCTCCACAGACATCGCAGAGCCCGGAGGCTTTTCACAGTGAGACTCATGCTTCCGTGCTAATTCTCATTTTCTCTGGCTGACACGACTCTTTCAAAGACAGTCCTCTGCGTGCCTCTAAACGGAGGAGGGGAGCTCAGCTCTGCGGCACACAACAGAGACTGTGTCTGAGGTAACACCTGGCCTGGATCAGTCCCGGACACTGGAACATGGACTGGAGTCAGTTTGAAGTTCAGCCAAACTTTCAAACCAGGGCCGTCCCAGAAAATTCTCAATGGGGGGCATTTGGTTTTCATAAGGGGGCACACTTGTTTATGATCTCAGAAACAGACATTCACCAAAACAATAACGACTTGTATTATAACTTAAATTGCTCAAGTTCTATATTAAAACAGATTTAAAAAGATAGTTCAACCAACAACAATTCATAAAAAAAAAAAATCATTATACTTAGGTTTCAGGTTGCTACAGCGTGTTTTTGCAGCGTTTAGCAATCTGTCGACTTTTGTGTTGGATGCTATATTATGACTTTTATGTATTTATGTTAGAATCCAGTCACCGCTCAAATCGCCGGAGTTTTATTCTGCACGCTCGCGAATCCTTTCTTTATAACAGTGTAGAAACTTTTTTCTATTCTATTCTATTCTATTCTATTCTATTCTATTCTATTCTATTCTATTCTGTTATATTCTGTTCTATTCTGTTCTATTCTATTCTGTTCTATTCTGTTCTATTCTATTCTGTTCTGTTCTATTCTATTCTGTTCTGTTCTGTTCTATTCTATTCTATTCTATTATGTTCTATTCTATTCTGTTCTATTCTGTTCTATTCTGTTCTGTTCTGTTCTATTCTATTATGTTCTATTCTGTTCTATTCTATTCTGTTCTATTCTGTTCTATTCTGTTCTATTCTATTCTATTCTGTTCTATTCTGCAAAACAACATTCAATGAGTCGGAAAGGGGGGGGAAGTCGAAATAAATACAGAACAATTGACATATACAACATATAAAATGTGGCTTTAGTTTGTGTTAAAGGTAAGTAATAGTAAAAAGAATAATAAATGAAATAATAAATTATAAGCAGTAAAATTGCTAGTAAATGAGTGATTATTAAAACAGGGGTTGCAGTCACATTTTGTGATATAAAACTGATGAATAATGAAACTAAAGCATTTCTTATCTGTAAGCTTATATTATATTATATTACTGTAAGTCTGTTTATATTTCCAGCAACAAACTCACAATAGCCTCAGATTAGTGTTTGGCATCAATTATAGTTTTACTCATATTTTGATTTCCTTTTTATTTTATATGAAATTTTTCATTTGAATTGTTTTGAAAAGTTTTAGTAATTTTGTTGTTTTGCCATTATTATTATCATTTTTTAATGTCTAATTCGTTTTTTTGTTTTAGTTTGAGCTATTCTAATGCATAATGAGATAATGAGAAATGTTGACTGAGATAAAATAAAAATGATTTTTATTAAAAACTAAAAGTTCTATAGAATATTTATATTCTTTGCTCTTCTGTGTCTATGTGTTATGTATATATCGTTTTTAGTTTTGCGAATCTACACGGAATGTCAAAGTGAAAGGAAACGCTCGTCTGGTGTGTTTTGAGCCCTTCGTCTCGCCGTATGCAAAATAAAAAGGGCGTGGCTTCCAAGATGTAACGGAAGTAGTAAAGCATCACGGGAAAACACGTGTGTGGAGCTGTGGGCAGTAAAATCGCACGAAAACCCAGTCGGTCAGTATTGGCCTTTATATATGTTTTTATTTACTGCGCAGTCAGTTTTGTCCTCAATTCTTGGGGTTTTCATAAATTGCAAAGATGTTTTGTCAGTTAACGACTTGCACAGTGGTTTAGTTATTTGTCATTACAGTGTGTAGAATGTGTGCTGTGCGAATTACAGGCAGACATTGTAAACAAATAATTACAGAAGATCACAAAATTAGCATACAGCCAAATGACAAGTAAACATTCTAAACTGTAATTTGACAACATGCCTCCGCTTTTGAATGAACTTAAATCGTGGTAATACTGAAATATAAAGTTTGATAACAAGCACCACTCTACCTTTTTCATAATCTATCAGTGTCTTCTGTGATTTAAGAGCGCTTGTTGAAATCTGATTTAGTTGGGCTCGAGTGTGTTCTATACAGATGGAAACATGAACCACATTATTTTGGGTTATCTGTAAGAAATGTTTCACTTCGTTTAATGAATATACACTTGGTTTCACATGTACTTGAAATGCACCTCTTCTGTGTTTTTCACAGGTTGATGCTTACATCAGGCTCTTCCAAATAATCACCATGGCCTCCAAAAACACTGTAAGCGGTGACGACCGCTTCTCGAAGGTCCAGAAGGACCCTCGCTTCTGGGAGATGCCCAGCAGAGAGCGCAAAGTCAAAATCGACAAGCGTTTCAAGTCCATGTTCCACGACGAACGCTTTAAACTGAAGTATACAGTCGATAAACGCGGCCGACCCGTCAACCAGACGTCCACCGAGGACCTCAAGCGCTTCTACAAGCTCTCTGACTCCGAGCAGTCAGACGAAGAAGAGGAGAACGAGCAGACGGAAAAGCCCAAGAAGGAACAGAAAGTGAAAAAGGCTGATGAGGAACCTCAGGTTGAGGATGAAGAAGAGAGCGATGAATCTGAAGAGGAGGAAGAAGCCGAGAAGATCCCGAAGACAAAAGAAGCTAAGAAAACGAAAGAGCCGCTGGTAAAGGGAGTGAGAGTGTTTGAAGAAGGTACTGCATTACCTTTATTTTATGTAAGTGACCCTGGAGCACAAAACCGGTCAAAATGATAGATTTTTCTTTTATGCCAAAAATCATTAGGATATTGAGTAAAGAGTAAAAATCATGTTCCATGAAGATATTTTGTAAATTCCCTATCGTAAATATATCAAAACTTAATTTTTGATTAGTAATATGCATTGCTAAGAACTTCATTTGGACAACTTTAAAGTCGATTTTTTTTCAATATTTTGATTTACGACTTTGCTCAGATTTTCAAATTGTTGCATCTCGGTCAAATATTGTCCAATCCTAACAAACATTACATCAATGGAAAACTTATATAATACATACATACAAAAAATAGACCCTTATGACTGGTTTTGTAGTCCAGGCTCACATGATATTCATTATTAATCTGAGTAATGTATCTGATTGTTTTGTTTTGAAATGGATCTTCTGAAGACAATACGAGTGGTGTTCATTTATGTTATTTATGGCTTGATGCCGTTTGTATTGTTTTTAACAGATGAGGACGAGGAATCTGGTGTTGAAGAGGATGAGGAGGAGGAGGCTGATGAAGATGACGAGAGTGAGTCAGGTGATGACAGCGACAATGGACCCGATCTGGCTCGAGGGAAGGGTAACATCGAGACCAGCTCTGATGAAGAAGATGATGATGATGATGATGAGCTGGAGGAATGTCTGCGCCATGAGGAAGAGGAGATTGAGCATGACTGGGGAGAGATGTGGAAAGATGCTCCACGCAGTGACAACGTGAGATTCATCCCAATGCTTTATTAATCATAAACTGCTGTTCAGAAGTCAAATGTTTGAAAGAAGACTCTTACGCTCACCAAAGCTGCATTTCTTTGATCAAAAACACAGTAAAACTGTAATATTGTGACATTTTAAATATTTTGTATTTGAATATATTTTAAAATGTAATTTATTCCTGTGATGCAAATCTGAATGAGGGCTGTGCCTGCCTGTGGTGAAGAGATTGTGAATAAAAAAATATATATACCGTATTGACCCGAATATAAGACGATGTTTTTTTCTTGGAAGTACATCTGAAAAAACGCTGTCGTCTTATATTCAGGGTCTAGACTTTGACGTGTCAATAATACACCCACAACAATAGGTGGCGCCAAATACGCATAAAACGAGTGTGCCATGAAATACGTAATGCAATGCGTGTTGTAAAGATCGCGAGTAAAAACAAAAGAGAAAGAAAAGCTTATTTTGCTCATTGCGCCCTCCTGTGGCCTCGGGAGACAAGCCAAATGTTTAACCTATTTAATCTGCATATAAAACATTAGAAATTAGATATTTGTTTAATTTTTATTGTTGTGTAGTGTTGCTGTGTTGCATGCTACATTGATAGCTAGTTTAAAATTTTTATTTTCATAAAAATGTTTTGAAAGAAATTAATGTTGTTATTCAGGAAGAATGCAGTTAATTGTTCAAAAGTGACAGTGATTTCTGTCTCAAATAAATGCTCTTCTTTCCATTCATGAAAAAGAATCATTAAACAATTCTCACAAAAATATTAAGCAGCACAACTGTTTTCAGCATTGATAATAATCAGAAATGTATCTTGAGCAGCAAATCAGCATATTAGAATGATTTCTGAAGGATCATGTGACACTGAAGACTGGAGTAATGATGCTGAAAATTCAGCTTTGATCGCTGCAATAAATTACATTTTAAAATATATTCAAACAGAAAATAGTATTATTTTCCACGATATTGCTGTTTTTAATGTGTTTTTGATCAAATACTGTAAATGCAGCCACCTTGGTGAGCAGAAGAGACTTCTTTCAAAACATTAAAAAATCTTACCTACCTGTATCTCAGTATTTTTCAGCCTTTTGACAATATTTAATGTCTTCTATCTCTGAATGGTTTTCAAGGATCATGTTATTTCTTTTGTTTCGATCGGAGGAAGCATGGTTTTAACCAGTTAAGGTCTTCCCTGTGTTTTCAGGGTCTACCGAGAGAAGGTGCGAGACTATCAGTTCAAGCGTCTGAGGTATTACTACGCCGTGGTGGAGTGCGACTCCATCGAAACAGCAGCAAAGATTTACGAGGAGTGTGATGGCTACGAGTATGAGAGCAGCTGCTCGATGATCGACCTGCGGTGAGTGCCTCACATTCACAGAGACATTCGATTGAAATGTTTGAACTGAAACCATCAAATGTTAACCATCTTAACATTTCTAAGAACTTGGCGCTTGCATATTGTTTTAAAGATGGCTGATTTCTCTTAATGTGACATTGGCTCATGTTTGTGGCTCTGGGCGTTTTGCAGGTTCATCCCTGACGACGTGACGTTTGACGACGAGCCGAAAGACAGAGCCACTGATGTGGATTACAGTTCCTACAAGCCCAAACTCTTCACATCGACAGCCACCACCACAGCCAAGGTCTGTCACGCTGCATCCTACATCAAGTCTGAGCTGTTGCACTCCATCTACAATAATGCATGACTTGGATCTGCTGCTTGTCTTTAGGTCGAGCTGACGTGGGATGAAACGGATCACGACCGGGTCACGGCTCTCTGCAGGAAGTTCAATAAGGACGACCTGTTGGACATGGACTTCAAGGCTTACCTGGCCTCCTCCAGTGAGGAAGAGGAGGATGAGGAAGAGGCAGAGCAACAGGCAGAAGGTTAGTGATGACTGAATCATCTATCAACATGATTCTGAACCGGTAATGGTACGTTTTCATCCATCAGAAATGTTGTTGTGTTGAATTGAATGTTCTCTCAGCTGAGCCTCTTCCTGAGGAGAAAAAGAGCAGTAAAGAGAAGAAGAGCACAGAGCAGATCGCTAAATACAGAGAACTACTGAAGAGCTATCAGGACAAAGACAAGGAGAAGGATGACAGCATGGATATGGAAGTCACATGGATACCAGGTATCAGAGTGTTCAATTTAGTTATATTTCATAGATTATTCATTCTAAACATTTTAATATAAATATTAATATTATTAATTCATATTAATTTTGTTTTAATGTTTGTTTTGTTTGTTTTATTTTTGAATTGTTTAATGTTTTATTTTATATTTAAAAGTAACATTGCATATTACTGTTAAGAATATAATAATAATATGCATTTTTATTCTGTAAATATATTAAACATATAATAAAAAATAAATATTATGTATTATATATATATATATATATAAAATTGTAAATTTTATTTATTCATAAAATGTCTATTTTTTATATTTATATTAGATATTTATTATTTTATATAATATACATTCAGTAAATATTATATAAAAATGTATAATAAAAAATTAAAAACTGCAGTTATGTAAGATAGATTACTTTTTGATATAAACAGTATATATAAATACATATTTTAATTTGATTTATTAATTTAAATATATTTATAAAATGATTATATATTTAAAAATATATTTTTGTTTTATTAGTAATATTTTGTATTAATAAATAAATATATATAAAATAGTAAATATAAACTATATAATATTAAATAAAATTAGGTACATTATATTAACGCATTTTTTATTAGTTTATTCATTTAATTGCTTTTTAGGACTGAAGGAAACGACTGAGAAGCTTGTGAAGAAGAAAATGGAGGGCAAAGATCAGCTGACTCCGTGGGAGCAGTACCTGCAGAAGAGAAAGGAGAAAAAGAAAGAGAAGAGGAAAGGCATCAATAATTGCTATTGTAATTTTAGTGCTGTTCTGTAAAAAATTTTAAAATACTATTTATTTTACAGCAAAGTAGTATTATTAGTAGTTTTGTTTTTTTATTTAATATTTCATTACATTTTTGTAATTTAACAGAATAAACATTCTATTATTTCATCATCATCACTATTATTAATACCTAGTAGTAAGTTATTTTTTTAAAACAACTAAAAATGTAGAAATAAAAACGAAGGTTTTTAATTATTAGATGCTGCAAGTCGAAGAGATTCTTAGTCTAAAGTGTAACTTTTATTAGATTTTTTCAATTTGCCGATTTAATTTTGAGTCCATACTTTGATTCTATTTAGAACTTTTAGAGTACACAACATACACATATGTAAAATTTAGCTCGATGTGAAGAAATGGTCTCAACTTCTACGTACAAGAGTGACAAAGTCACGTTTGTAGGATATATTTTCAAATAGATGTCGCAATTCCCTTTTTCTGCCGTGGCAAAAAACGATTTCTATTGATTTAAAGTAAATCAATTCTGCATTCTGGGATTCCCCTCACTGCAAAAAATATATCATTCTTCAAAATCAGTGAGCAATTTTCAATTTTGCCTGAAGTGTCAAATATGCGCCCTCAAGAAGAGATTAGATTTACTGTAGTTTCAGAGTGTCACTTTTAATGAAAAATAGACACCGAGAAGCTGGAGTTAAAATTAGCTTTATTCATGTTGACACAAACGCCGCTCACACATTCAAACAAGTCTGTTGGCACTTTCACAGGCACCTCATTTTCTACATAACAGAAGAAACGGGCTTCCTCACTCATGCCATATATCAAAATACAGCTGTGAATGAATGAAAACCTCTTACACTTACAATTCCAGTGAATACGACCAGTGCTCAGAGCATGTAAAAACATCTCGACTCGTGGTCCAGGAATTTAGTGTACATGTAAGAACCGCTTGGGTAGTTCACATCATTAGACCCAATCCAGAAAAGGCACAAATTACAGAGTAATGTCAATAACACAAGGTTTGATTTGACCAAATAAAGCGGAACCCCAGTCCAGATCACAAGCATTTCAAAAGTAAAACCAACGGAATGAAATGACTAGATTGTGCCACAGTGTTACTAAAAAACAGCTACTTTATGAGAAATAGTGCAATTAAGGTTTGACATGGACATACACATGTAAGAGCTGGAGTGTTGTGTAGTGTTTACATCTACTTTATCACCACAGTATCATTTGTACAATTCCTGAAGCAAATGCAAATGGTGCTTGGCCTCGCCGCCATGCTGTTACAGATGACTGACAGGCCGTTGCTATTGTGATTGCTGGGCGATTTCTTACTGGCCTTAGTAAACAATCCCACTGTCTATGATATTGTGGTCCCTCCTTTAATGACTGATTTTTTTCTCTCCCCATTTTATCGTCTGATTGTTGGAAAAGTGACCGATTAGAATACCTTGAGTTGTCCACCGTAGTTTTAAACTTTGAAGGAATAGTTCAACCAAAAATGAAAATTTGATGACAATATATTCCCCCTCAGGATATCCAAGGCGTAGATGAGTTTGTTCGTTCATCAGAACAGATTTGGAGAAATGTAGCATTACATTACTTGTTCACCAATGCATCCTCTGCAGTGAATGGGTGCCGTCAGAATGAGAGTCCAAACAGCTGATAAAAACATCACAATAATCCACAAGTTCAAAGAAGAAAAAAATCCATCATTGAGGCATTTTTATATATATATATATATATATATATATATATATATATATAAAACTCTCGTTTCTTGCTTAAATACGTGTCCTCTATATAATATCGCTTTCTCCAGAGGAAAAAGTTGTCTTGTCTGAATCGGGAGAGAAATATGCACAGATCAAGCACCGTTTACAAGCAAAAACAGTCCAGGGCTGCGTTTCCCAAAAGCATTGCAAGCCTAAATTGATCGTATCTCCATGAGGCTTACGATGCTTTTGGGAAACGCAGCCCTGAACAGTTCTAAACAAATATGTGGTTGGATGATGTGAGAGGACAACAGGGGACGGCCATTTTTACTGAAGTAAGCGTTATTATGGATTTATTTTTGGCCAGAAGTGACGGTTTAAAGTTAAAACGCCATGATGGATTTGTTTCTCACAAACATGCAGTTTTTTGATTCACAAAATGTTAATAGTTGGACTGGAGTGGTGTGGATTACTGTGATGTTTTTATCAGCTGTTTGGACTCATTCTGACGGCACCCATTCACTGCAGAGGATGTAGTGATGTAATGCTGAATTTCTCCAAATCTGTTCTGATGATCAATCAAACTCATCTATATCTTGGATGGCCTGAGGCCGAGTACATTTTCAGCAAATTTTCATTTTTAGGTCAACTATTCCTTTGAAAAAATCAATGTTGCAGTTTGAGTAATAATAGTAATAGTGATATTATCTTAACCAGCACCACTAGTTCTCCCTCTCCTCATCTTTTCTCTCAAAGTCTTTGTAAAACCCCTCTTAACTTCATGCCGCTTACATACAATGTTGTGTTGCACCAAAATGTTATAAAATATAGGATTACATGAATATTAAGTAGAGAAAATAAGTTTATAGCAAAACGCTTCAGGACAAATTGTGCGTCACGTGTTGAGTAAAAAAATTCTACAAATACTTTAGAGCTCAGTAAAATACGGTTTCATTACGATACGACACGCAAGGCGATACAAATATGATTCTGTAGAATAAATCAAGTGAGTGACTTCACAAATTAGATTAAGATATTAAATCATCTTCCTCACAAGAAACACAACATGTCTGCTGTTAGTCAGAGTAAACATCACGGAATGATTATTTCACTTAAACGCTGTCAGTCACGTGAAAATACAGTAAAATCAGTAATATGGTGAAATATTATTACAATTTAAAGTAACTGTTTTCGATTTGAAAATATTTGGAGATGTAATGTATTCCTGTGATGCAAAGCTGAATTTTCAGCACCATTCCTCCAGTGTCACATGATCCTTCAGAAATCATTCTACTATGTGGATTCGCTGCTCAGGAAGCATTTCTTATTATTACGAATGTTGAAAACAGCTGTGCTGCTGCTTAATAATAATAATTGCTTATTAAACAGATTTTGTTCAGGATTCTTTGATGATTATATAAAACTCTCGTTTCTTGCTTAAATACGTGTCCTCTATATAATATCGCTTTCTCCAGAGGAAAAAGTTGTCTTGTCTGAATCGGGAGAGAAATATGCACAGATCAAGCACCGTTTACAAGCAAAAACAGTCCAGGGCTGCGTTTCCCAAAAGCATTGCAAGCCTAAATTGATCGTATCTCCATGAGGCTTACGATGCTTTTGGGAAACGCAGCCCTGAACAGTTCTAAACAAATATGTGGTTGGATGATGTGAGAGGACAACAGGGGACGGCCATTTTTACTGAAGTAAGCGTTATTATGGATTTATTTTTGGCCAGAAGTGACGGTTTAAAGTTAAAACGCCATGATGGATTTGTTTCTCACAAACATGCAGTTTTTTGATTCACAAAATGTTAATAGTTGGACTGGAGTGGTGTGGATTACTGTGATGTTTTTATCAGCTGTTTGGACTCATTCTGACGGCACCCATTCACTGCAGAGGATGTAGTGATGTAATGCTGAATTTCTCCAAATCTGTTCTGATGATCAATCAAACTCATCTATATCTTGGATGGCCTGAGGCCGAGTACATTTTCAGCAAATTTTCATTTTTAGGTCAACTATTCCTTTGAAAAAATCAATGTTGCAGTTTGAGTAATAATAGTAATAGTGATATTATCTTAACCAGCACCACTAGTTCTCCCTCTCCTCATCTTTTCTCTCAAAGTCTTTGTAAAACCCCTCTTAACTTCATGCCGCTTACATACAATGTTGTGTTGCACCAAAATGTTATAAAATATAGGATTACATGAATATTAAGTAGAGAAAATAAGTTTATAGCAAAACGCTTCAGGACAAATTGTGCGTCACGTGTTGAGTAAAAAAATTCTACAAATACTTTAGAGCTCAGTAAAATACGGTTTCATTACGATACGACACGCAAGGCGATACAAATATGATTCTGTAGAATAAATCAAGTGAGTGACTTCACAAATTAGATTAAGATATTAAATCATCTTCCTCACAAGAAACACAACATGTCTGCTGTTAGTCAGAGTAAACATCACGGAATGATTATTTCACTTAAACGCTGTCAGTCACGTGAAAATACAGTAAAATCAGTAATATGGTGAAATATTATTACAATTTAAAGTAACTGTTTTCGATTTGAAAATATTTGGAGATGTAATGTATTCCTGTGATGCAAAGCTGAATTTTCAGCACCATTCCTCCAGTGTCACATGATCCTTCAGAAATCATTCTACTATGTGGATTCGCTGCTCAGGAAGCATTTCTTATTATTACGAATGTTGAAAACAGCTGTGCTGCTGCTTAATAATAATAATTGCTTATTAAACAGATTTTGTTCAGGATTCTTTGATGATTAGAAGGTTCAAAAGAACAGCATGTATTTGAAATAGAAACCTTTCGTAACATTATATGTCGTTACTGTAACTTGTAATTCATTTAATGGATCCTTGTTGATTAAAAGTATTAATTTATTACTTAAAAATACAGTAGTCAACATTTGAAGTGGATCAAAAAAAGTTGTCTTAATACAAGAACGCATTTTGGTTTTAGGACAACTTTGGCGAAAGGTTTTGATCCACTTCAAATGTTGACTACTGTAGTACTGAACCCAAACTCTTGTATGGTGTAAATTACAGCTCACAAGTTATATAGAACGCTTTAATATTTCAGAACTCTGACCGCCTCAGTCTCCAGTGACTCTGGTTTGAAAACAGCAGCGTGAAATGCATTTGGAAGACAATGAGGGTGAGTAAATTATAACCAAACTTAATTTTTTTTAGGTGCACAAACACTTCTAATATAGTCTATATGGATTGTCAGTAATCTCTAATAATCTTTTTTGCAGCCTTTGTGCAAATTCTGAGCAGCACTTCATTAAGGAACAACAAACATTGGGTTCTAATTAATCAGGGGTGCGTTTCCCTAAAGCAGGGCTGTCCAAACTCGGTCCTGGAGGGCCGGTGTCCTGCAGAGTTTAGCTCCAACTTGCCTCAACACACCTGACTGGAAGTTTCTATGCCTAGTAAGAGCTTGATTAGCTGGTTCAGGTGTTTAATTAGGGTTGGAGCTAAACTCTGCAGGACACCGGCCCTCCAGGACCGAGTTTGGACAGCCCTGCCATAAAGCATCGTTAGCCAACTATGGTCGTTAGTTCCACTGAACTCTATTGGTAACGATGGAACCTGCGACCATAGTTGCTTTTGGGAAACGCACCCCAGAACGGGACGCTCTCTCAAGCATAAAATATGAGTTCGGGGATCTGCCCCCCCTGCACACCCGTCCCGTTGGTGCTGTCCGACGAGCACTGGAACTGGAAGGTCACCTTCCCGCACTGGACCTCTGTCATCCCCTCCTGGCCAAAATAACTCAACTCGTTCCCATCCAGAACCACGCTGGCCGTGTAGAAGGTGTCGGGTTCGATCTGCACCGGGTACTCGAAGAAGACGGGGAAGGTGTTGCTGGAGCCGTCGGAGAAGTATTTGATGATGGCGACGCCGAGCGTCACGCTGCCTTGGCGCTTCAGCTCGATCTTGGCCTGGTACTCGGCCGAGCCGCAGCTGGAGCCGTACAGCCCGAACCCGGCGATGAAGACGCGCTTATCCACGGCGAACTGGATGCTGTCGCAGCGGCCGCGGTATCGCCACTGATTGCTGCGGTAGGCGCAGGACTGAAAGCGGTGGCACCTCTGCGGCGTCAACCCTTTGCGTGGTTTGCAGACAAACTTGAGCTCCGGTTTCTTGGCCGCTGTGTACCACAGGAAGATATCGTTGGTTTCGTTGAGCGTCAGCACACCGGACTGCGCCACGCCGTTGGCAAAATCATCGAGCGCCATCGCCGGGATCCGTATCAGGTAGATGTTCTTTCCCAAAACAAGCCGTTTGTTCTCGATGCTGGGCTGGAGTTCCTGTCGGTGACACTCGGCCTCCGCCCAGCTCAACGCCGCCTCCAACACCACCATCTCCTTGGCGTTGAGCGTCTCGCGCCGCAGAATGCTCTCCAGAGTCTGAGCGTCGATGTCGCAGAAGCCCTCGGAGCGGAGCGCGAGCTCGGCCTGCGCGTCGATCACCTCCCAGCAGCGCTGCGTGAGGTCGGGCTCCTCGAACAGGCAGCTCTGAGAGAGCAGGACGCAAGCGTTTCGCGCGCTCAGGCTGGTCTCCAGGAAGTTGACGCAAGCGCGGGCCAAGTGGGGAACGATGTATTTTTTGGCGGCGTACAGCGTGGCGAGAACGGTGTCTGCACACAGGTCGATCTCATCACAGTAGATATACCTGAAAACAGAGCGCACACAATTCTGTAAATTCTACCGAACGCTGCCGTCATTGAAGCAAATGGGAAACAAACCAAATACTAAACATTCACTCAAATTGTTAAGCTGATAACCAGATCATTAGTTATGGGAAAAAAGGAGGATTACATTTATAAATAAATTAATTGAACATGTATTTCCCTATTTTAATAAAAAATACTGTCAAATAAATTATATTTTTATCCTTAAAGACCCATAACACAACAATTTGAGAGTTTGTAATGCAATAAAATAGAATTTAAATGCATTTAATAAAAATAAAAAAAACTTTGTAAAAATTGTTCTAAAAAGAAAATTAAACCTCACTTTATTGGACCTTACCTTAGATTTTGATCTTTAAACACATCACGACATCGTTTTAGTACTGGAAAAATATTAGAACTATAAATGTATCAAAAATAAATATATATATGTGTGTGTGTGTAAATAAATAAATACCATAAATCTATATAAAGTAAAATAAATAAATAATAATTATATTTATTTTATTAGAAAACAAATCACTAGTGTTCTCAGACGTTTGGACCCCACGTGCTATCTTCATGACCCCATCACATAAAAAAATGTGCAAAAATGTTTTGTTTCATTAATAGCTTTGAAAACCGTACTTCAACATGGCCAGGAATGACGCTGGCTCAACATCAGGGATCCGGATCTCCTCCTTATCTTCAGCCAGTTCCCCGTAGAACATGGCATGAAATACAGAACTACCCACAGCCAGGACATACTGAAAGAGTGAAAGACAATGAATTCAAAAAGAGATTATAAATATGATTTATAATGACATTATATACATGTATTTATATAAATAAAAAAAACCTACTTAAAATTCTCCATTTATTTTCTTAGGTTCTTTAATGTATTGTATTCACCGGATTCAATGTCAGTGTATTGGTAACACGGCTGAAGCGTGATATTTCTGTACCTTGTGTCCCGGCACTCTCTGGGTTCCTCCAGGAGGTCCCACCACAAAATGAATATCGGCCATCAGCTCGTTGTTGAACATGACTGAGTTTCTGCAGAGGACAAATGAGTGAGACCCTTCACATCCAGTGCCATCAATGCAACATCCCGTGCTGTCTAGGTAGGCAGCATAACAGAGCAATGCACAAGAGAAAGAGTGATTCACCTCTCTCTGATAGTGGGATACAAGCCTTGCCAGTTACATCCCTGAATGGTGTTGTTGTTGCGGACGTTCTGCTGCTGGTACTGTTGAACAGCGGTGGGTGTGACAGTGGCCAGTTTTTTGGCAGGAAACAGCTCAGCGGCCATTTTACCAACACATGTCAATTAATCAGGAGGATTTCATGACAGAGGATCTGGCAACCTGGATATTCAGAATGACACAAAAAGCATTTATTTTTCATACATTTAATCCAAAATGCTTGAAATTACAATTTTTATACATTTACTTCTATCGTTAATAACATGTATTTGGAGTTTAAGATATTATCAATCCAAACTGTCATTAGCAACCATTATATCTTTTTGATTCATTTTTAATAGATCTGTTTATCCATGTTATCTTAAACATAACCTACATTAAACTGGCGCTAAACGAAGCAGTTCACATTAAAAAAAAATTAATAATTCCCATTCATTGCTAGACTCGCATAAACAGTTAGCAATCACAGCTAAAGCAGCGATGATCATCCAAATATCACAGACCAGCAAGAATACTGTTAAATGCGTGTTTGAATGATCTAGAGTCTAGACTGCATTTAGTAAATGGTTTGATAACCGTAATATCAATGATAACAGATGATTATGAAGCAACAGGAAATAAACAAAAGCAGCCATCGGGCTCACAAACCTGCAGAAACCCCAAAACACCATCACGACATGCCTGCGCTCATTAACTAATAACAGTTCAATAGCAGTAATTACCAGAGGCCGATGAATGCAGCAGCTTTAGTGATTGAGTGAGGAAAGTTTGCAGCTGGTTTGCACATCAACAACATCCGCCTGACCGACTGCGCATGCGCCGTAAGAACGCTTCACAAATAAACACAATTATTATTATTTGTAAGCAAGAGAGAGAGAGAGAGAGAGAGAAGAAAATACGACTTGCCGCTAACAGTAGGTACTACGTACTTTAGATATTTTATTTGAGTTGTGTTAATATTTAGATACAAAAACTGATGTTAAGGGCAACCGTAGCAGATAACTTTTAATACAGCCGTGTCTTGATATGATAACATGTTTCTCACAAACTACAAATATTTGCTGAAAGACAAATCGCTACCAAATTACTTGTTAAAAGCCAATCATATATTTAATATTTCAAACATACATTTTATTGATACTAATATGATCAGCAGGTGGCACTAAATGCAAGGTTTTAGAGTAGCTAATTGAAAACCTGTTTTTTATATTATATGTATATATATGTGTGTATGTATATATGTGTGTGTATATATATGTGTTCTGTTTCTTTCCTGCACTGTAAAACCCACTTTCAGTTTTGGAAATGGTATTTTTCATTCAGAAAATCAAGCTGCTCTGAAAACTAAATTATAGAATAGTATATTGTACTTTAACCTGTTAACTGTCGGGTCCACTTTTTGAGTATCGGCCTTAAAATGACATTTCCAACTTAAATTGTTATACATTTTGAATGCTTTGGAGCAGAGACTTAAGGTTGGTCTCTTTTTAAGGTTGGTGAAAAAACGTTATCAAAATGAAATTACAAAAAAGTTATGGAAGTTTAAGTTTATGAAAATATAAAAATTTTAATATTTATATTTTATATACAATATATATTTGACAAAACATGTTTCACTCTAAAACTGCTAGAAAATCAAAACCAGTTGTGTTCCAAATTTGAGGTTGATATTTCAAAAAATGAACTTTCAGTGAAATTGTGTTTGGGCGCAGTACCAAGCTTTTCCACTAGATGACCATCTAACCCCTTTAGTAACCATATAAACTCCATTTCCGTATATGGTTCGAGTAATCTAAAACATGTTTTACCATACTTTTCTCAATATTTATGCCATAGACATCACATTCAGAAGTATTAAGGGTAGTATGGCGGTATTTGATTTCAATTCAACCTATAAAAAACACATAAAAGAAATGCGACAAGAACTCTGGACATACGTTATAGTTCACGATGCATCAAAAATTGAGAACCTATTGTTTTTTCTTTATATTCGAAACACTTTTAGACCTTTTTTTTTTCTTCTCAAAAAAAAAATAGAATGAATGTTATTTTTTGAACACTTGACATGAACATGAATGGAGATTTTTACTGATTTTTCATGATTTTATATATTTATCACTATTTCAAAGTAAAGGTCAGGACTCAGAACTCGCTCTCTGACTCTGATGAGTACTCTTCTTATAAATTAATAAATTACAGTTGCTCTGTAAAATATTTCAAAAATCCGTCACCAAATATGACAACTAGAGGCTTTAAGCTTTCAAGTGATATATAGTTTGTCAGGATTGCATTAGGTTCATACTAAGATACTACTGTTTAAAACATGTAATGGCAAGTGGGCCCACCAGTGGGCCCCTGGACATACGTTATAGTTCACGATGCATCAAAAATTGAGAACCTATTGTTTTTTCTTTATATTCGAAACACTTTTAGACCTTTTTTTTTTCTTCTCAAAAAAAAATAGAATGAATGTTATTTTTTGAACACTTGACATGAACATGAATGGAGATTTTTACTGATTTTTCATGATTTTATATATTTATCACTATTTCAAAGTAAAGGTCAGGACTCAGAACTCGCTCTCTGACTCTGATGAGTACTCTTCTTATAAATTAATAAATTACAGTTGCTCTGTAAAATATTTCAAAAATCCGTCACCAAATATGACAACTAGAGGCTTTAAGCTTTCAAGTGATATATAGTTTGTCAGGATTGCATTAGGTTCATACTAAGATACTACTGTTTAAAACATGTAATGGCAAGTGGGCCCACCAGTGGGCCAGTGACAGTTAACAGGTTAAAACAGAAATTGTGACTGTATTTGCTCCTCTTCTACAAGGACGAATGCGTTTTCATCTTTGTAGCAGACTGTTCAGTTTGCCAGCTGTAACAATGGAATTAATGGATAATTATAATACAAGAATGTTTAGCTCAAAACATTCTTGTATAATAAGTACAGTTGCAAACTTACATTGCTTACCTATAAACAGTCTCTCTTGCCACTGACAAAACATGTGTTACAAAAAGATATTGGATTTTTGAGCCTTACACATTTTTAGACGACTACTATCATCCTAACCATCTTCAGTTTTAAACATCGAGGTCAGTGTGTGAAAGTCACAGACTGCAAAGAATCTCTTTTATTAGTGATAAAATAACAAATATTCAGATGCATCCCTGGAATCCCACGGCCAGCAAACCTCTGACTGAACATTGACCCTGGAAAGCAGCTTGACTGGAGCTTAACAGCAAAAGCAGTCACAGGAATGCGACGCTGCCCTTGTTGCACTGATGCAAAGGCTTTACGTAATGGTTTACTAATTACACTATAGAGGCCTCGGCCTTGGGGAATGCTGGGTAACGGGTCTCTCAGTCAGACTCCGACAGGCACCGACCTAATGGAAGGGGTCCGTAAACAAGCCACACTTTTATTGTCTTGACATTGATTTGTATCTCTCAGAGCAATTCTAGGCCGTTTAGAGGTTTTTAAACTAGGAAATGACCATTGTTTGCCCATCGACAGTAGTTATGGTTAGCTTGAACACAAAATTGTTCTTTTTGATTGTTCGTGTGGAGTCTCATACTATGTTTACTCTTCTATTCATAGATCCAGTCCATTTTCTTTGCTTTTCCATAAAGTCTGAGATTAAGCTACTGTGGTAACGCTTGTGAAATGTCATATTAAAATATGAATTTAATAAAACATCAGTTTGCTTTTATAGGATGGTCGATTTGGTTATGGCAGACACAAAAACATGCACAACACAAAAAGAAACCAGAATGTGCCCAAGTTGTATTTGGACACTTAGCCACACTTGCAAGTGGCTGAATTTCATTGTATTCACGAACAAATGCTGCTAAACCTTTTCTCAAAACGCATTTTCATTTGTATCTTCGTTTTCAACAGCATATCTACTGTTTTAACATTTAAACTTAAACTTTTTTTTATGAAATGTTCTCGTAAATAAATAAATACAATTTCAAAACATACCCCACAAAATGGCCAAAAAGTATGTTTATGTTCAAACATGATTCAAAATATATTTGAATATTTTCTACCAATATATATTTTGGCAATTTTTTGTATATTTTTGAAAAAAAATAATAATAATAATTTTAAATTTATTTTAAATTTAAATACATTTCATAATAAAATTTGCACTCAATTTATTTCAATCCAAGAAAGAAAAAAAGAAAAGAAATTTGTTGTCTATAACATTTGAACATAATACATTTTAACAAAAATCTGCAAGGACCATAATTTACAATGTTCCAAAAAATTAAATATTACATTATGTGAAAAAACATGAATAAATTATTAGAAATTTAGTTTTGAACTCTAATAGGCTATTCCATTCTGCATTTAGCCTAATTGTAGGCTATAGTAAGATTTATTTATTGCCAATTTATTTTCTTGCCCTGAAAAGCATTTTGAAATTTATTTTGGTAAATGAAGGTCTAAAGCTAAATACATTTTCTATTTCAAAAATATGTGACCCTCTCTGTGAAATTCAAGTCTCAAAATCTAATTAGGAGATAACAAGCATCAAAGATCGATTTCAACCATTAATTTCACTATAATTTCAATCTTTGACATGACCTTACTCAGTCAATATTAAAGATATAAAGGTTACATTTTGTTCAATCACAGATTGTTCTTTACCTTAGGAAGGATGATTTTATGTAGAAAACAGTAAATCACAAAAAAATGACTTCAGCTGGGGTCACATTTATTATATTGAGCTTCACTGTATGGGAAGTGTGGCTGTGCTGTCTTTCTTAAAAATATATGCTACTTGGTTTGGTATTTTGTTATCTTTCAATAATATCCTGACATTTTTATGTGTGGTTTATGTCTCCAATAGCTTTTTGTGGCCACTGTATTTGCAATTTACATTTGAGTAACCACAAATAATGAGCTGGGATTAACAGCATATGCAGCTATATTTACACAACTCATGTGGCGTTGCAGCCATAACATTATACAGTATCTGCAAATACAGATATTGTATCATTTTAGTTGAATGTGGCTGCTAATGAAATCTCATGTTCTCTTTTTCCTCTGTAGTGAGCGGCGGTGATTTATGCCCCAAGTGTATTGTGGGATATCAGAGTCTCTGAACACAGGGTTGGTAAGACTTTTCCTACTCCACAACGATTTAAGTTTGGCCTTTGTGAGTTTTTTCCTTCTTTTATTAGATTATCTGTCATTTTGCAAAATGCATTTTGTACCAAACGTTTATGATTTTGAGAGATTGCTCTGAGTTATGATCATTTGAGCCCAGCACCAGAGCCCACAGTGTATATATAAGTTTATTTCAAAATATATTTTGACATGCTTTCAACATGAAAATTGATTTCAAAATATATTTCAACATGTTTGCAACATGTTCCACTAATATTTAACACTTAAAAATTGATTAAAAAAAATATTTTTTCTTTCTCTCTCTCTCTATACATTGATCAGTATCACCCAGCTCTATTTTCAATGTACTTTTCTTCCTAACAGTCCTGTCATGGTGTCACATTTAGTGTTGTTTTGCTGTGAGTGACGGCACATGCATTCAGCCCCAAACCCCCCAAGATCCTTTTCAAATCCTCGAGTGAGCAGATTGGCCAAAGTCAATTAGAAGTCTATTACAATGAAATGCTGTTTATGGAGATAAAGGATGAATTAGCAATACTAACTCTCTTCATTCATAGCCTCTCTTTTTCTCTTATTCTGTCAAGTGGCATTCATTGAATTGAATAATACGTCTCATGCCTGGGAACCGCAGAGTTTGGACTGAACACATGGTGTGATAATGGGGGGCTCTGTATTCATAGGCTGGTCAGTTCCTGCCCCTTGTATTGTGCGCAGGCTTTCTCAGGGCTTAGTGTATGTGTTGTGGAGAAAGAAAGGGTGGTAACAGTGTTTCATGAAGGGTATTGTAGTATTTTTAGTGAGGGCTCTTATTGTTCATTTGGCTGCGAGTGAGAGGAACAGACGGCTGGGCTGCACATCCAGGTGCATTCTGGGATCCGATGTGTCTTGATCCAACCCCTTCTTTGTCACATCATCCATTGTCATAATCTCAAGCTGTGTGTGTGTCCATCTCATAGACAGTCATTATGAGAGCATGCTACTCTTACACACCTTCGCCAGAGATTCCATCAAAGAAAAGGCCTTAGAAAAAAAGACAAAACAAAAAAGGACAAATTAAACTAAACTAAACAGCAAGTAAACCAAAAATCAAAAGCAAAGAAATCTGAACTGAACTGAACTAAACTAAACTAAACTAACCTGCAAGTAAAAAGACAAAAAAAGCTATCTAAACTAAACTAAACTGCAAGTAAAAAGACAAAAAAGCTATCTAAACTAAACTAAACTAAACTGCAAGTAAAAAGACAAAAAAGCTATCTAATCTAAACTAAACTGCAACTAAACTAAACTAAACTAAACTGCAAGTAAAAAGACAAAAAAGCTATCTAAACTAAACTAAACTGCAAGTAAAAAGACAAAAAAGCTATCTAATCTAAACTAAACTGCAACTAAACTAAACTAAACTGCAAATAAAAAGACAAAAAGCTATCTAAACTAAACTGCAAGTAAAAAGACAAAAAAGCTATATAAACTAAACTGCAAGTAAAAAGAGAAAAAAGCTATCTAAACTAAACTAAACTGCAAGTAAAAGACAAAAAAGCTATATAAACTAAATTAACTAAACTAAACTGCAAGTAAAAAGACAAAAAAGCTATCTAATCTAAACTAAACTGCAACTAAACTAAACTAAACCGCAAGTAAAAAGACACAAAAGCTATCTAAACTAAACTAAACTAAACCGAAGTAAAGGCAATAAAGCTATCTAAACTAAACTGCAACTAAACTAAACTGCAAGTAAAAAGACAAAAAAGCTATCTAAACTAAACTAAACTAAACTAAACTAAACTGCAAGTAAAAAGACAAAAAAAGCTGTCTAAACTAAACTAAACTGCAAGTAAAAAGACAAAAAAAGCTATCTAATCTAAAGTAAACTGCAAGTAAAAAGACAAAAAAAGCTATCTAATCTAAACTAAACTGCAACTAAACTAAATTAAACTGCAAATAAAAAGACAAAAAGCTATCTAAACTAAACTAAACTAAACTGCAAGTAAAAAGACAAAAAGCTATCTAAACTAATCTAAACTGCAAGTAAAAAGACAGAAAAAGCTTTCTAAACTAAACTAAACTAAACTGCAAGTAAAAAAACAAAAAAGCTATCTAAACTAAACTACAAGTAAAAAGACAAAAAAGCTATCTAAACTGCAAGTAAAAAGACAAAAAAGCTATCAAAACTAAACTAAACAAAAAAGCATTTAAAAAAACTAAACCAAACCAAAAAGACAATTCATAGATAGATAGATAGATAGATAGATAGATAGATAGATAGATAGATAGATAGATAGATGGATGGATGTGATTATTCAGCTCTCAGTTCAGTGGTCTTTTAGCCAGATCATGACCAGACCAGCACTAACCAGCATAAACCAGTCTGCAAATGTAGGTCTGGGTCTTTCTTTCTGTCCTCCACTGGTCATTCATTCAGCAATAGGGACCTGTGCTCACCACCAAAGAATAGTCAATAAAGAGCCCATCACTTTTCGCTGCATTTGCTTGAAAGAAAAGCATCTCAGAAAGCTCTTCTCCAGCCCAAACGGTCACCCCTGCCATCTGTGCTGCGGTTCTCCGCCCTCCTGTGCGTGATTGAAAGGGATAATAGAGTCTTGAATAAGTTTTGAATACTTGAGAATAGACCGTCCCTTATTATCTCCGCCAGCATCTGCCTGCCACTCCATTGATGTGCTCCGTGTATTTACTCCACTCCATTAAACCACTATAAACTCCATTAGCAACAACAGAGCCAATCAGAAACGGACACACAATAGAGATGGATAAGGGCCCTTCTCTCGCTCCTTCAGGTCTCTATTCAAAGGAGCGCTGGAACAGCTGCTGATAATCTGCTTGTGCACTGCTCGCCTTGTCTTTCTATTGTCGTGTCAATAGTTTCAAACAGGTGTTGCTTTAATTAATGTAGCATTCATGGGCATTCAGGGGCCCTCGGCCTCATAAGGGCACTCTGACAGTTGAAAGAGCAGCCAAACAGACATGCCATCACTTTCTGGACCAGTATTACAGGCGTTAATGACTTTAAATGGGATTTAAATGAGGCCAGTATGCAAATGTGTCCACTGTTTGCACTGGGACTCACTTAAATAAATACACACAAACATGCTGTTGAATGTTAGCATGTGATATTTTTAGACTCTTGGGCTTTTTGCCATTTCTTGATAGGAAAGAAGAGGGATGGCTCAGATGTGTATGCTAGATTCTAGTCTATAGATCAATGAAGTGATTTTCACTTTCTCCATGTGTATTTCAGAAAATTCTTCAATAAGGGGCCAAACTAACAAGCTCTTAATCACAAATTTAACTTTAGATTGAAGCAAAAAAAGTGTTTCAAAATTAGAGTGGATTAACTAATCATCATATTATGTGAAATTGTGATACAATATAAAACCATTATTTATAAATTTTGTTTACCACTATGTTACACGTAAATTTGGGCAATGCAGGTATGTGCCTGCATCGACTGTGGTAATTGTTGGGTCCACTAGATGGCTCACAGTTCGGCTGTTGATTTTAAAAATGACTCAAAGAAGAAGATGGAAGAACAACAGAGGAACAACTAAGTGCTGCAGGCGTGATGCATTTTCGTAGGCTAAAACCCGGAAAAAAGGTTAGCATTTTAGCACTTCTTGTCAAAGTCAATGGTTTTTTGAAAAGGTTTTGGTTGAAATAAGGTCTGTGGTTAAAGTCAAGCTCAAGATATTACATTACGTTTAGTCATTTAGCAGACGCTTTTATCCAAAGCGACTTACAAATGAGGACAATGGAAGCAATCAAAATCAGCAAGAGAGCAATGATATGCAAGTGCTATAACAAGTCTCAGTTAGCTTAACGCAGTACACGTAGCAAGTTTTTTTTTATTATATAATAAAAAGAAAACAGATAGAATAGTAAAAGAATAGAGAAGGCTAGTGTTAGAGGCCTTTTTTGCTTTTGTTAATTGTATAATAAATAAAAAGAAAACAAATAGAATAGTAAAAGAATAGAGAAGGCTAGTGTTAGAGGCCTTTTTTGCTTTTGTTAATTGTATAATAAATAAAAAGAAAACAAATAGAATAGTAAAAGAATAGAGAAGGCTAGTGTTAGAGGCCTTTTTTGCTTTTGTTAATTGTATAATAAATAAAAAGAAAACAAATAGAATAGTAAAAGAATAGAGAAGGCTAGTGTTAGAGGCCTTTTTTGCTTTTGTTAATTGTATAATAAATAAAAAGAAAACAAACAGATAGAATACAAAAATATGAGAAAAGCTAGTGTTAGTTTTTTTTTTAAAGAAAGCAAGCAGTAAACGAATAGAGTGCAAGTCTAAAAGGGCCAAGTTTTTTTTTTAAAGAATAGAATTAGAATAGAGAGTGCTAGAGTCAGAGGGTCAAATAAAGATGCAAGAGATGTGTTTTTAGCCGATTCTTGAAGATGGCTTAAGACTCAGCTGCTCAACTGGGCAGTTTAGCAATGTGGTCTGAGAAAGTCAGCTGATCATCAATCATAACTCCAAGGTTTCTGGCTGTTTTTGAAGTAGTTATGGTTGATGTGCCTAACTGGATGGTGAAACTGTGATGAAACAATGGGTTTGATGGAACCACAAGCAGTTCTGTCTTGGCAAGGTTGAGTTGAAGTTGATGGTCCTTCATCCAGCAAGAAATGTCTGTTAGACAAGCTGAGATGCGAGCAGCTATCGTCGGATCATCAGGATGGAATGAGAGGTAGAGTTGAGTGTCATCAGCATAGCAGTGTTATGAAAAGCCATGTTTTGAAATGACAGAACCTAGTGATGCCATGTAGACAGAGAAGAAAAGTGGTCCAAGAACTGAGCCCTGAGGCACCCCAGTAGTTAGATGTTGCAACTTGGACACCTCACCTCTCCAAGATACCTTGAAGGACCTATCTGAGAGGTAAGACTCAAACCACTGGAGTGTGGTTCCTGAGATGCCCTTTGCCAATAGGGTTGACAGGAGGATCTGGTGGTTAACCGTGTCAAAAGCAGCGGACAGATCCAGCAAGGTAAGTATTGAAGATTTGGAATCCGTTTTTGCCAGTCTTAGGGCTTCAACAACAAAGAGCAAGGCAGTCTCGGTTGAATGTCCACTTCTGAAAACAGACTGGTTGCTATCAAGGATGTTGTTCTTTGTGAGAAATGTAGAGACTTGGTTGAACACAGCTCGTTCAAGTGTTTTTGCAATGAAAGGAAGAAGGGAAACCGGTCTGTAGTTCTCTAAAAGAGATGGGTTAAGGGTGGGCTTCTTAAGTAGTGGGGTTATACAAGCCTTTCTAAATGCTCAGGGGAAAACACTAGTGTGAAGGGATGTGTTAATGATGTGAGTGAGTGCAGATACAACTATAGGAGAAATGGCTTGAAGGAGATGAATTTTCACATTTTGTATCATTGAATTCTTAGAACTTTAGGAAATAAACTCCAAAACTGTTAGGACAACATTCTTAGAACCTAAAATGGTCAGTCAGCATAGTCGTGATGTTCGGAGTACTTCTCAATTAAAGGGTTAGTTCACCCCAAAATGAAAATTCTGTCATTAATTACTCACCCTCATGTCGTTCCAAACCTGTAAGACCTTCGTTCATCTTCGGAACACAAATTAAGATATTTTTGTTTAAATCCGAGAGCTCTCAGACCCTGTATAGACAGCAACGCAACTGTAATGTTCCCAGGTCCAGAAACGTAGTAAGGGCATCGGTAAAACAGTCCATGTGACATCAGTGGCTCAACTCTTTGTGAAGCTACGAGAATGCTTTTTGTGCGCAAAGAAAACAAAAATAACATAATTTATATAACAATACTACTCCCCCGAGTTACGTCTTCCGCCATTTTGGAGCGTAATCAGCGTTGTTTACACTAAGGGTAAAGTGTGCGTATGCGTTGTGATACTCTCCAAAATGGCGAAAGACGGGGGAGAAGAATTGTTGAATAAAGTCGCTGTTTTTGTTTTCTTTGCACACAAAAAGTATTCTTGTAGCTTTACAAAACAAAAGTTGAGCCACTGATGTCACATGGACTATTTTACCGATGTCCTTACTACGACCTGGGAACATTACAATTGCGTTGCTGTCTATGGAGAGTCAGAGAGCTCTCAGATTCTATCAAAAATATCTTAATTTGTGTTCCGAAGATGAATGAAGGTCTTACAGGTTTGGAACGACATGAGGGTGAGTAATTAATGACAGAATTTTCATTTTGGGGTGATCTAATCCTTTAAGGCTCAGGTGATGCCAAAACAACAAGATGTCAGCATGTGGTGTATGTGGTGTACCCCTAATTTCTTTGATTGTTGCCTTGTTGACGTCATAACAAAGTGTTACTCAAACATCACCATGACTCTATTCTCTTATAATTGAAATATTTTCCCATTTGAGTGGCTATTTCACTTTGGAGAACCCGATCTGCTTACAAAGCGGCTTTGACCCTTGAAACCAGCACTAAAGACCCACTGGGAAAATTAAAGAAATGGAAATGTTCTGAAATACGACATTTTAAATTATTTTCCTCTTGTGGAAGTTGCAAGAGAACAAGGAAAAGAGAGACTAAAAAAATTCAATTTTGAAAGAGGTTATGAAAAAAGTGCCAAAGACTGTTGAAGCGGGCCATCACTCACCGGAGGGCTGAACTCTGGCCCGTGTGGAGACGCTGCATGGCACATTGGCTGGAAACTATGCATTCACTGCAGCGCTGCATGAAGAAGCCATTACCACAGAGAGCCATGGGAAAGACCTCCATCCATTATTCAATCAGTGCAGAGAAGGAATTGATAGTTTTTTTCCTCATCTTTAACTGTGTTGAATCACCTAGTGCATACTAAAGGCATGCATTAGATGCGAAAACCATCGTCCGATGTGCTTGTTTCTTCACTGTATCAGAGGTGTTTTTCAGGGGTTAGTGGAGAACAGTATTTCACCGAATACTTCCCGTCTCGCTTTGGGACTTCCTCTTACTTTGACATATTAATGTGGTTTGGACTGGACAAATAGTTTGAGAATATGCTGCTTAACTGTATGGAGTATTAATTTGGCCTCCTAAATCCCAAAAAGTGGCATTAATGAGATCCTCAGAGAGGAGAACTTGTTAAGAACAGGGTGTTTTTCCTTTTTTAATCAGTCAGGCTTGCAATTTAATCATGGGGGCCATAAAATACAACTTGGTGCAGGTTGAAATCTGACTTCACGCAGGAGCATCAGTTCTTTGCATGTGTATTAAAAGTTGCGGTCTCACTCTTTCTCTCTGTGTCTCTCTTCCCTGAGGCCCATGGGATCCTGAGCTCTTGGTGTCCTCTGCTTTAGGACAATAGGAGGAATGTCCAGTCCTTTCTGTGGCTCAAACAGAGCGTCAGGAGAGGAAGTGGCCTCAGCGCGTTCAGTCGATCCACAGCCTCAGGCCGCAGGGAGCAGCTTTCTCCTCTAATCCCTCTCTCAGGCTCCTCTCTCGTCTTTTCTCAATCCCTCTTTCGATCGGTTCCCCTCTCTTTTCATTCTTTCAGCTCCAGCTCTCTGTTTAAGCTGTTTTCACAGCATGCTTGATACATTAGAGCACCAACTCACAGCACCAGCTCCCTTTGTCACCGTAATTCATCAAAAAAATTAAACAAAAGAAAAAGCAAGAATTTATTTGTAATATAAAATGATATTTTCATAATACATAAAAATTAAGTCTATTTTAAGAACAAGATTTTTTTTATGGTCACATTTTTTATTTTGATTATTTTAATGAAAATTAAATCAATTCTCATTTCTGTAATGAAAATACATTTTCATCAACAGTATGAAAATATTATTACAATACATTTTAAATACACCTTTATACATTTTGTTAGTATTTGTTGTACTGAATATAATTTATGTTGGTTTAAATTGTATTATATTAATGTAATGTGCTTATAAATAACAAAAGCAGCAACAACAACACCAAAATGAATACTAAAATGTTACCTTAATACAATGTGCTTATAATATAAATATGCTAATATGATAATGCATAATAAAAAATAATGCATAATAACAATTGTGAAAAATGATTACAAAATTGCTATGAAATAGTAAAATGAGTAAAACATCTAGTTGCATTACAGTAATTTGGGAGGAAAAGAATAAAAACAACTAAAATATTATTATTAATGCAATTTCTATTTAAATCTGTGTAATTAAAGGCTCTACAACAAAGACTACAATGAAACACTTTACTTTACAATTTAAATGTAAAGTAAATGTAATTTCTTTTTCATTCCAGTAATGAGAATTCAGGACGGAATGTGCGTAACTGTCATAAACATTAAGTCATAATTCAAGAAATGGTAAAGGTTCTAAAAATAGGTTTCATTCTCTTTATGCTAAATATATATTGACATCAGGCTTTGAGAGATTTATCTTAGTAGAATAGCAGGTTTACTTGTTTAAATGCACTGATGGCAAAAGAAAAAAAAAACTCCAAAGCTCTGAAATCGGAGGAAACAGCCTCACTCATCAGTGGAAGGATTAGATGTGCATCACCGACTGCAAACAAGCCAGAGAAATACTTCACGTTTGTGTTTTTCAGGGCCGTGTGTTGTTTTCATTTAGTCTTGTGTGTGTGTGTGTGTGTGTGTGTGTGTGTGTGAAGGGGAACGGGGGGTTTGATATGTTCCTTCCTCTTTGCCTAAATGAGCCGTTCAGTGGCCGAAAAAAGTCAGTTTACAGTGAAAGACCTGTAATAATAACTTGTCAAAAAACATTGAGATTCACATGAGCAAATGTTTCCAACCAATGGAAAGTCACTTAGAGCAGTTTATCGTCATTTGCTGTGACAGATGTTTGGAACGTTTTAGACTCAAAACTACAGCACCTACAAAGAGTTTTTAGACACATAAGATACACTTAAAAATGTCTTGATATATACGCTACTGTTCAAATGTTTGGGGTTAATTGATCAAAAGTGACAGTAAAGACATTTATAATGTTTTCAACATTGATAAGACATTCAGCATAATAGAATGATTTCTGAAGGAACATTTAAAAATATATCCAAATAGAAAATGGTTATCTTAAATTGTAATGATATTTCACAATATTGCTCTTTTTATTGTATTTTTGATCAAATAAATGAAGCCTCACTGGAGACTTATTTTAAACTTTCTGACCCCCAGCTAACAAAATACTACAGTTTCTGTATATTTTGGTTATTTTGTCTGTCCACATATGTTATTGTGAAAGTGTGTGCTTTTCTCTCCATACTGTGAATGAATTGTGTGATTTACAAAGCATACCTGTGTGTGTTTGTTTGGATTCAACGTCAGAGATTTTCCTCATGCATTTGCTAATGGGGCTTGCAGAATGAACAGTTTACACTGCACAGACCAAACTACTCCGTAGGCCCAGCAAGGTGTATGTTAGTGTCTGTGTCTTTCTCTGCACACTGTGAAAGGGTGTCTCAGTTTGGCCAGGCATACCTGTGTATTTTCCATGCACACTGTGAAATGAGGCCAGAGTTTGCACTGACTGATTTCTTTACACACAAGATGCTTCGGACAGGAATGCTCTCCTAATCACCTGTAAAGAGCTTTCACTCAAACTATCAACACACCTTCAACAGACACAATTTTCACTCAGAACTGCTAGTGAAGTTCACAATTAATTAAAAATAAATTTTGAAGTGAAAAGACTGTAATAGTATTTTCTTGTAAAACATACTTCAATAACTATTTATTTAATATACAACTTTGAGAAATATTTTTTTTACAGTGCATGTCTTGTCTAACATTAGAAATAATTATATTGTTTATCTGCATTATAACTAGAACACATCCTGACATATCTTTTGCGTCATCATAACCGTCTGAAAGCCCTTCATTTTGGTCTTATGAGATGTTGTACAGTGATATCACAACCGAGAGAGATGATTGTTTGGATTAATGGTTTCGTTTGGTTTCCTCTCATGGGTTTGTGGTCGTAATTATTCGCCTCAGTTCTCCGTGTGGGATTTTCATTCAGTTGCCTTATCCAGATTCAAATCCACACTCATATACACTCTTAAAGGGGTCATAGGCTGCTACATGCACATTTACAAGTAGTTTGAACTGATATGTGTGTTGGTAGTGTGTGTACACAACCACCCTATAATGATAAAAATCCACCCAGTGTTTTTTTTTTTATCTGGTTAAATGTTTTCCCCTTTCTCAAATCAAGCCGATCTCAGATGCCTGTCTGTGTGACATCACACAGACAGGCCCCGCCCACGATAGTTTGATTGACAGTAGTGTCTCAGCACAGACTGGACTGGCATCTTATCTTAGACCCGCCCTGAGTGAGCTGTCATCAGTCCGCCATTGTTTCACCGCCGGAGCAGATGCAGACAAGAATGACTCCTAAGCGATTGAGGTGTTCTGTTGTTGGATGTAATAATGAACATAGCAGTCGTCATTTACTCCCGACATCTGAGCCGCTGAACTCGCTGTGGATTTCGTTTGTTTCTGAAGGGAATGCGCCCCCAATCTACATAAATGCGTCTTATGTTCACACTAATCATTCATGATCCAGGTGGATTTCGTTTGTTTCTGAAGGGAATGCGCCCCCAATCTACATAAATGCGTCTTATGTTCACACTAATCATTCATGATCCAGCCTCATCTACAGATGAAGTGAGTATAATGTTTTGTAATGAATCTTTGCAAATCGCCTTTCCTAATAATGTGTTAATTAGCAAGTTTCACGATGAATGCGGCTGAAGTAAACAGTCTCTCTGAGAGCAGCTCGGAAGAGAGGGGCGGGGTCAGCAGAGCTCATTAACATTTAAAGGAAAATGCTACAAAAATGGCTTGATCTGAAAAGAGCTGTTTTTGACAGGGTAAAAAAGGTGTTTTTTACACTACCATTGAGAAATTTTAACCAAACTATGTTACAGACTTTTCATTAAGACCCTAAAGAATCATAACAACTTGTGGAAAATGGTCATTCCTATGACCCATTTTAAAAAAGGCTGTTTTACTGGCATCTATACAGTGAAGCAACTTTAACATCCATGGAACCTTTCCATTCTTAAAAATAAAGTGTGAAGTGTGAAGAACATATTAAAAATGCAAGAACCCTTTTCCACTATAAACAACCTTTTGAGCAATTGAAAGATTTAATGGATTTTAAAGGTTCTTAATGTAACCAATACATTCCAATAAAGAACCTTTACTTTTAAGAGCGTACATTCATAGAAAATAAAACGTAACTTTTCAAAAAAAAAATAAAAAACAAGCTTTCAATTCTTCATATTAAAGGAACAGTTTCCAAAAAAAACTGTTCAAAAAGTTCTAAATCGTTCACTTATGAGGTTCTTTTTTTCACTTAGGGTGCACCGTTAAAAGGTAGCAAGGCCGCTTATTTGATTTTGGACAGAGCTCATGTTCTTACTCACTCTTATAACGTTCTACCTCGCTCTTATAACCATCAACAGTTCATCTGTGTGTAGTAATTTTTCAAGAAAAGTGTTCCTGAGTTTGAGCTCTGTGACATTTCAAATGATGATGTCATTGCTTCAGGGCTGCGGTTACCATCCCAGAGTGAGAGGGAACGAGGTTGCCATGGAGATCAAGTCATAATGACTCATGACCGAGCAGTTTCCTCCCGCGTTGTGCGGCGCGCAAACGCTCGTAAACACAGTTGTATTCGATTAGCGAGGGTTGCTTTGCTTTTTTGATCCCTCGGCCTCAATATCGCTCTGCTTTTCCGCTCTCTTCTCTCGTTTTTGCTTTTCTCTCAGGCGTGCACAAACACAAAACACGATTGCGAGTGCATAAAACAAGATGAAAACCTCAGGCCGTGACAGCTCTGATCACAAGAAGACTTGTTTGATATGTGTAACATTACAAGCCGTGATCATGTGGTCAGACATTCCTAAACGCTTGTGTTTATGTGTGTGTGAAGGAGGAAGAATTGTGGTTTCAAGGGAAAATGATTGAATCGAGTCTTTCTGGACTCTTTTCTCTTTCTCTGTGTGTGTGTGTGTGTGTGTAAAACGGCTATCCTTTGTAATTAGCATTATTAGCCCACGTAGTGTTTGAAGGTGAAGCCTGTGCCCTGGGCATGATCACTGTGGGATGCGACTTCACTGCAGATCTGTTTACACCACAGAGAAACCACTGGAAACTTTGTCGCCTCAAGTAACACATGAGCAAGAGAAAGACTAAATCTGTCATCATTTACATACCGTCACTCATGTCGCTCCAAACCCATGTAGTTTTCTTTTGTCTGTGAAAAACAGGAGGAATGAACGGATCTTATGAGCCAAATCGTTTTGGTGAATCATCAAACACTCACTCACAAAGACGCAAAAACTCCCTCTAATCATTCACTGAATCACTTACTAAATTGCAAGTCATCACAACTTTAATGTTTCAGTCAGAGATTATTTAGCAACAGCATATAAACAAATACGTGTAAAAAATTAAATTAAACTTTGTTTTAATACAATTGGCAGTATGTTGTGGAAAGTTTTAAAGGGGTCATAGGATGCTTCATGCACTTTTACAAGTTGTTTGTGTGTACAAAACCACCCTATAATGATAAAAATCCACCCAGTGCTTTTTTTTAATCTACTAAAATTATTACCCCTTTCTCAAATCGAGCCGATCTCAGATGCCTGTCTGTGTGACATCACAAAAACAGGCCCCTCCCATGATAGTTTGATTGACAGTAGCGTTTCAGCACAGACTGGACTGGCGTCTTAGCTTAGACCCGCCCTGAGTGAGCTGTCATCAGTCCGCCACTGTTTCACCGCCGGAGCAGATGTAGACAAGAATGACTCCTAAGCGATTGAGGTGTTCTGTTGTTGGATGTAATAATGAACATAGCAGTCGTCATTTACTCCCGTCATCTGAGCCGCTGAAGACGCAGTGGATTACATTGTTTCTGAAGGGAATGCACCCACAATCTACATAAATGCGTCTACGTTTGTGCGAATCATTCGTGATCCAGCTTCACCTACAGAAGAAGTGAGTATAAGGTTTTTTTAATGAATCTTTGCAAATCGCCTTTCCTAATAATGTGCTAATTAGCAAGTTTCACGATAAGTAAACTCCCTCAGAGAGCGGCTCGGAAGAGAGGGGCGGGGTCAGCAGAGCTCATTAACATTTAAAGGAAAATGCTACAGTGATGAAAGGTGTTTTTTACACTACCATTGAGAAATTTTAACCAAACTACGTTACAGACTTTTCATTAAGACCCTAAAGAATCATATTAACTTGTGGAAAATGGGCATCCGGTGACCCCTTTAATGAGCGAGCGAGTCAGTTAATCATTAATTCAAAACAATATTTAGAAACGATTCATTCGTGAGCGAAACCAATCTTTATAGTTCAACCAAAAATGAAATCATCAATTACCCAGCCATATTCATCTTCAGTTCATCTTCTGAATACAAATAAATATATTTGTAATATTCTCTCATCATTTTTGTCCATCTATTGAAAGTTGCAGTCAACATATTCACACTTCAGAAAAGCATCAAAATATATTGTAAATGTAATCCACAGGCTATAAATTGAGTAGTTTAATCCAAGTTAGCTGAAGAGAGAACTGTTCATTCTTAATTTAGGTTTTTATTGATATTCAGTATAAACATTGATCAAAGCACACACAAGTAGAGCTCATCATCAAATATGGTAAATGGAAGCTCAGAGGAATTGTCATTTTCGGGTGAATTGTTTTTGTGGATTTATTCATTTTATGCTGTGATAACAAATCCTTTTCATTGGTCTAATCTCATCCACATCTGGATTCTTCCTGACTAAAGAATAACACGTCTGAGGGTACAATTGGAAGTGAAAGAGACACAGTAATCCATATTTTTTATAGCACTAATTAATTTACAGTAAATGGGAACAGTGACTGTACCTTTAGCACAGGGTGGACCACTGAGAAATGACATTTTAGATTTAGTGAAAACTTAAATAACATTTCAGTGAGAGGAAATTACATAAAATGGAGAGGACAATTCACAATTATTTTTATTGAGTAATGTGTAACAAAACGGTGAAGCCAAGAGCTCCTCGAGTGTCCTGAAACTCCACCCAATCAAAACGCTCAGAAACGCTCTGAATCTGGCACATCCACTCTGTGATTGGTGTGTTGTGTCAGACTCTCATGAGGGTCCAAGCGAATATGTGTGTGTGTGTGTGTGTGTGTGTGTGTGTAATAACAGTAAGGTCTGTGATCTATGCCCTGCGTCCCTGCTGAGAGCCAAACTGAACTGGGACGTGGCAGCTGGCCAATACACACACACTCACACACACAGGGTCAGAAAGGGTGTGTTTGTTTTTATAGAGAACAATCATTCACCTGCAATAAAGTTAATCAATGAATGTAAATAGACAGTCTCCATAAAGCACATTTCAAGCATTTATTTGAAATATCTTTTTCTCCCAAAGCACCAGAAGCCCATTTGTAATTCAAAATAAAAAATATGTGCAATTTGTGGACATAACATTGATATGAATAAAGATGAATATTTATTGCAATTTCTGGTTAGTAATGGTATTATATGTTTTTTTCTTTTCTTTTTTATTATTTTTCCAATTTTATGTAAATTTTCTCATTGAATTATGTAGTCTTAGAGTGTATTGTGCTAGCTATTTTGGTTGTTTTCTTATTTCATTAAATAATTTTGCATTCTCTGAAGACAATAGGCGTTGCTGTTGCATTGCTATGGTGTTGATATGAGTTTGCTTGCATATTCTGAGTGTTTTTTAGGTTGTAGAGTGGTCAAATACTGAGGATTCTCACAGTCATCATTGTGGCATATTTGTGATGTGTCTGATGACATGAAAGTACAACTGAGCGAAACAAAGGTAGGGAGAGTTTCCAGAGACCTGTTTGTTTGCTGTTCCAGAGACCTGCACATAAAAGTGACCACAACAAATGAGCATGTGTGTGTGGGCTGTTTGAGCGATCATGTGTGAAAGGCTCTCGACACCAGAGAAAGTGGACACTTGCTTTTTTTGGACAATTTAAAATTTAATTTATTCCTGTGATTCAAAGCTGAATTTTCAGCATCATTACTCCAATCTTCAGGGTCAGATGATCCTTCTGAAGTTGATTTTCTTAGCAATGTAAAAAAAAGTATAATTATTTGTTGTTTTTTCTGGAAATACTAGAAGGACACCACATAACTGTGACCTTTGACCTTTTCTATGTGACTGGAGGAGGATTGCAGGATCATTATCCTGTAGTGAGGCTCTGTGCTCTGCTCAGTGTGTGTATGTCTGTGAGAGTAAACACCAAAACCAACAGTTACACTCTCAAATGAACACATGTGTTACAATAATGAAAATACCCCATTGTGTATAGGCCTAATTAACTTATATTCATACTTGTTAATCCTAAGAAAGTCAGCATTGAGAGAAAGAGAGAAAGTGAATCATGAATCACTTGTCTTGGTCAACTGGACGCATGGTCCTGAGACGGATGGTGGGGATGACCGTATGCTGTTGCATCAGATGTGCATACAATTCATGGGAGTTGCACAGTTTAAATTCAATTTTGTGTGTGCATTTGTGATTTGCACCTTACACTTTTTCCTTAACCATCTAAAATACAAGAAATACATCTTTCATCAATCAGAGTGATCTAATTTAGCATCTAAGAAGAATGCAAACACGGTAAACTTTTAATATTACAACCATCAGTGGATGTTTCAGTCAAAAACGTTTTAATCTTCTCTTAAAGATATTTATGACCTCAGGTAATATCAATTTCAAAGTATATAATTTCTGCACCACTAAAACAGCCCCTAACAGAACTAAAAAAAAAAAATACTTCAAACACCCCATTCACCATTGGTTGAATAAACAGGTAGTCCCGCCCTAAACACACGCCATTGGTTATGCTCGTTGTGCCTGACTGCAGATCCGACTGCTCAAACAAACTAATTGCAATTCTTTTGGTGCCCCTAGAGGCTCAGAAATGACACTTCACATAACACTAGTCACCTAAAATGAACTTTTCACACAGATGTCAGCAAGCAAAGCTTTTGAATATTTGTGGGGAATTTCAGGGCTGGAATGATTCCGCTGGATGCGTTTCAATGAGATTATCGAATAAAAACACAATGTTCTTTTGAGGAATATGCTGTAAAATCCAGTAGGTCAAGTGTGTGTAATCAAATACAGCTTTGTATTTTCTCATGCAAACTGAATTATGGGGCTATTTACAGAATTTACGGAAAAAACAAACACACAACCTATTAACAAAGTGGTGAATACAAACACAAGATTTCAGCTCCATAAATACACGTTTGTCACAGCTGTTGGCTCTACTCATTCAATCATATGGTAACCACTGGTCCATCCACATAGATAGATAGATAGATAGATAGATAGATAGATAGATAGATAGATAGATAGATATAACTCTATAAACACACACCTGTGAACTCATTACATTACGTTACTTACATTACATTCTGCTAAACATTGCTGAAACTCACTGTTTTGTTATCAATAAATTGTTCAATTTTGTTAATGTTGATATGTACTGTATATTTAGTAAGCATTTTATTAAATCAGTAAGCCCTTTGAAGTCATGGTTTGCTGTGATTTTAAAACAACAAAACATTATCTAACACTCCATGTTAGCTGTTTTACAATCACTTATAAACCTCTTATTGCCTAATATGCCATTTTAGAGAAGATGCCCAGTTAACAGGGAAAATTCTCAGAACTTCTCAGAAAGTTACATTTGACATATTCATTTAGCCTATGCTTTTATCCAAAGCGACATACAAATTGGGGAATACATCAAGCGTTGGATCATCTGGTTGAAATGAAAGATAGAAAGGTAGAGCTATGTGTCATCAGCATAGCAATGGTAGGAGAAGCCATGTTCCTGTATGATGGGTCCCAGTGATGTAGTGTATATGGAGAAGAGGAGCGGTCCAAGAACTGATCCCTGAGGAACTCCAGTGATCAGTTGATGTGCTTTGGATACCTCCCCTCCCCAGGCCACCCTGAAAGTTATGAACAAATGTTCTCCCAGTAACATTTATAGAATGTTGGTTCAAAGTTGTCTGGTATTTAATAATGTTCTCAAAATGTTATTTATACTTTTTTTAAATTTTCATTGAACTTTTTTGAAAATGTTTGTCTAACATTTTAAAAATATATTTTTTTACTTACTACTGTTCAGAAAACATTCAAAAGTAACATTCTCATAATTTTTGCAAGCGCTAAACATTCCCTTAATGTTTTATCTAACATTTGCAAGAGGGAAAAAAACCTTTGAGAATATATTTTTGTTAGCTTGGTGGAGATTATTTGCATACACTCTTAAAAATAAAGGTTCTTTATTGGCATCAATGGTTCCACAAAGAACCTTTACCATCCATGGAACTTTTTTCATTCCACAAAAGGTTATTTACAGTGGAAAAGGGTTCTTTAGATTATTAAAATGTTCTTCACACTAAGAAAAAATGGTTCTTTTAAGAACTGTTCACTGAAAGGTTCTTTGGGGAACCAAAACAGGTTCTTCTATGGCATCACTGTAAAAACCCTGTTTTGGAACCTTTGCTTTTAAGAGTGTACCTAAACTTTTTATGTAAACATATTACATGCATTTGTGTCATTTTGTACTTGGTTGATGATATTCCTCCATCTCTATCTCCCGTCCAGATGTGTTTGTTGAACCTGCTGCAGTGCTGGCTCTGTTTTCGGAGTGTGAAATGTTTTCCTGACACATCAGGGATGGAGGAATTCAACTCCCTCACACGCGTGTGCAGTCTAGATCTCTTCTCCACACTCACACAATAGGCCACTTTTGATCACTTTAAGACTAAATGGTTTTCATACTAAGCTAATGATTTGCTGTACTGCTTATTAGTAGCTTTGAAGCAAAGCATGTTCAAAGTCAGATAATAAGGTCCAGCTCACAAACCAGAGGTCAACTCACATATCTAACAAAACAAATGCACACATGCAATAACATTTTCTGATTCTATTGACCATTCTCTTACTGATGTTATGCCACTGTCCTGTCTTGTGGCGAGTGAATCACAGCGTTCCCATTCTTTTATTTGCTCATTACTGTGTAATCAGGAAAAGCTGGTGGATGCGTCCCGCCAAGCGCAGCTGCACGGCCCGCGGTGCGAGGTCTCGGCTCGAGCTGGTCCCGTGTACAGCTTCGCTGGGAACGGATGGGAGTTTTACAGCAAAACATCTTGAAACAAAACGTGGCCTTCACCGCATGATGTCTTTTTACCAGGTCACAGATTCAGCAAAGTCTCATGGGAACGACACCTGTTGTGAAACAGACAGCAAACTCATGGCCAAGAGAGATGGCTGTTGTTATCTGCCAAATGAACACGATTCAGATAAAAGAACTAAAATGTTGAAACATTTTTAGTCTTTTGATCTTCAAAATATATCTCAATATTTATGAATTTAGGAATTAGATCAAATGAGATTTAACTCTAAATAATTAAAACATCCCCCCATGTTTCTCACTAAATGAACACAGAAACAAATTAGATTTTAATTCATGAGATTGTAAGGAATAATGCAAGTGAAAATTATATCTTGCTTTATAGTTAACATATATGACAAAATTACTCTTGATCTGAATATTTTGTACTATACTTATATACTTATAAGTACACTACAAAATACTATAATAAAATATATTCTTTACTGACTTGATTACTCTTGAGTACCTGCATTGCTTTATGGAATGCATCGTTTACTGCCTAGTAAAATTACAAGTCTTAAGCCTTGAACATTTATATTTTTTTCTGATTTTGAAATACTTTTTATGTATGTATTTATTTATTATACCCCTATGAATAGGAAAATACTTATGGTATTTCTTTTATTTTATTTTAATTTTTTAATTTTAATTTTTTATATATATATTTTATATTTATATATTTTTTATTTATATTTTTATTTTATTATATGTATGTATGTATGTATTTATTTCAGTGTATTGAAACCCCTATGAATAGGAAAATACTTCTGGTATTTTTTTTATGCAATTTAATTTAATTGTATTATTATTATTATTTTTTTTTTATTTTTATTTTTATTTTTTTTTTATTGAATTGAATTGACCAGTACATGACCTAATTTAGTTAATGAAAAAGTCATGTATCTCTGTCTGAGGTCATATTGCAGTCAGAGGATTTTTACTGTCAGTCACTTACACTTAACACCCTCTGTATTAAAGATGAGGGCGAGTTTAGGACGCACATTCTCAGCACAGTTAGTGGAATATAATCACACACACACACACACCATTGAGATTCCACACATACTCTTCCTTTGATTGATCTGTAATAGCAATTTAAAAATTGTCCCTTATGAGGAAAAATGTGTCATGATTCATGAACACACTATAAAATGTCCTCTGTAATCTGACATATTTGTGAGTAAAACAAGATATTCAATGAGAAAATGTAGGGTGGGACTTATTTCATTGGGAATTTTTGAAAGGTGGGTGATACATTCCAGAAGTCAGGAGGTCAGAGGGGGAATAAAGGTTGAAAAATAATGCATTTGTGACATCGGCCAAAAAGGACATGGTGATGCAATGCAATAATGATGAATCACTGTATAATAAGAGCATGTATTAAAAAGTAGAAAGTATAGGATACATTTTGATCGCTTGTTGACATTGCTCTATAGTAGGCTAATTATTTGCCACTAAAATGTTGCTATTTTATAAAAAGGAGGTCTTGTTTTAAAAGTTTTACCAAATGTGTGAACTTTGACCTCATATCTTGTATTATATGTCATACTACTGGGGTCTTTCTGTGTTGTTGTCAAATGTCTTTGGTATCTGTGGAAATGCACAGCATTACATTTCTAAGCTGTGGTCATTTCTTTTGTTCTTGAGAATCTTATCTTGTATCTGCTTATCTGTTATAAAGGCATGTGTGAGAATATATTTCCTGAAACACAAACTCATCACTTTAGTGCTCTCCACTACACAGCGCAGCTATAAATAGAAAACTGTAGAAGCTGCAACACTTTTTCATTAAAGACAATGACAACATCTGGCCAACCTCACAGAGATCTGAAATGTGTTCGTCGTATGGTCCATTTGAAAGTATTTACAGTGTCTGGCTTGTGTTGAGCTATTTCATCTCCAAAAAACAAAGAAGGAATTGCAATTAGCTGCGTTTCCCCTTCAAACAAACTCAAAGCTTTCCTCAGCACGCACTCAAACATTAAACAATGCCAAACATTTTTCTTTGGCCCAGGATGAGGAGGACTGGTTTAAAATAATAATTTTAAAAAATGAAATAAAATAAAAAATAATAAATAAATAAATGTCAGATTTCATAATTCAGTGAAAGTAATTTACCAATTAAAATATTTAATGAATATTAATTTATTATATAAATGTTTTTTGCCCCAAATTTTGATTGCTTGTTGACATGAATCAATTAAATTAAATTAAATGAAAGTTTTTAGTGGATGTAATTTAGCAATTAATTTATTTGATAAATATTAATATATTATATATTATGGATACATATGAATATGTTTTTGTCCCATTTATTATAAGATAATTTCAGAAATTTAATTCAATTTTAAATGTAAATTAAAAAAATTCAGATTACATTTAATTTACCAAATAATGTGTGTGTGTGTGTGTGTGTGTGTGTGTGTGTGTGTGTGTGTGTGTGTGTGTATATATATATATATATATATATATGGGACAAAGACAAAAAAGGGTTTAAGCATAAAAAAGTGTAATACTGCTTTAAATTGTTGTCGTTTTCCCCCAAAAAATCTAAAAAGTTTTCTGTTTAATTTAATTGCAACTTTGTTTTTGTTTTTCCGAGCAACAAATAAATATCATCAATTTTTCCCTGATTTACAGAAGACACCCACTAAAATGTCATTCAGTGTAACAATCTTGTCAGGCATATTTACAACAAAAATCAATTTATGACATATTAAAAGACTAATTAATTTCACCCCAAATACTAATTAGATGTAATTTTACATTTTTCAAAGTTGCCACTATCCTAGGTTTTGCCCATTTGTCAGTAATTTTTACTCATTTAAAACACAATAAAATTTAATATGCTCCCTTATTCTTTTATATATTTTAATATGTACACGTCAGAATAAGCATGTTGTTTGAATTTTTACATAAATATTGTGTTACACTGAATGACAATGTAACATTATTCCAACCAAATTGTAACATTTTATTCTCCAAAAACTTATTTGAAACCTTAAAAGTAGACACTTTACTTGCAGTAAATGTGCTTTCTATGGACATATAATCACTTTTCGTACATTTCTTTTGATGCGGACATCTTAATGTCTTTGACCCATATATATATATATATATATATATACATTCATATTTGTATATTTATTATTATTATTCCTGGAAATGATTTTTGCAGTGCACATTCACTGGGTGTCTGTGTGAAATCTGAAGCACGGATGAGGCATTGCAGATCTAATATGTAACAATAGTTGCTCATTAACTGTTCGTTTTTTTCTTACTGACATGTTTCGCAACGTCGCTCCTGCGGGGAAATGACACGCAGGTCAGAGCAAGAAAGCAGAGGAGAGGCTGTGGGAACTTCAGCTTGTACACTAACACACACACACTACCACAAAGCACCACATTACTGTAAAACATCCCAGATATCAATCCAAAAACAAAGTCAAAGGTAAACAAATGAATAAACAAACATGCAAACAGACAAAAAACACAAACTGATCAAGTTTTTCTCATGAGGCTGAGGCAACCCTTGCATCGGTCATGCATGAGTAAATAGGGCATGAAGATACAGGAAAGTAAAACCGAATGCCTCGTGAAGCACAAGGAGAAAGCGTCAGATCCTGGCTGCTTGACAGCGTATCGCTGCCTGTGGCTACACGTCTACTGGGACGTTAATATTGAGCTGCTATGACTGTGTTTATGAGTTCTGAGGAATTGGGAGAGTCTGAGAATCCTTGATAAAAGGCTTGATAGACACCTGGATTTATCCCAATAGTGTTGTCAACACTCTGCCGTATCACACCTCAGTTGTTTCTTGAGCACAAAGGGATATGGAAGATGAGAGGGCAAGAGATTTCAATTTGTCAATAAACAGCATTCACAATTTTGCTTCCACAATGCATTGTATTTTAAAGTGAAACGTGAGAAAAAAGGGCTTTCTTTGAAGGCAAATGTCATATAACCTCTTCCTACAGCCATAATCCCATTATATTTATCCTGAAAAAATATAGAATAAATTGGAAAAAAAAGACTGGGTGGTAAAGTGGTAAAGGTCTAGGAAAATAAAATAGTAAAAGAAAAAATATTTAAATAAGTAATCTAAATATTTAAAATCAGAATAACATGCATGGATGAATTGTGCACAATAACAACAGTAATTAGGGTCAATTTTGAATTTATGTTGACATTAAAATATTAATAAAAAAATATATTAATTCTGGTTTTGGAAAATGTACAGAACAGCAAAACTATATTAAAGAGATAATAACTGATTAGTTGTGAACTACTGTTCAAAAGTTTATTTTTAAAAGAAATCAATACTTTTATTTAGCAAGGATGCACTGACTTGAACAAACGTGACAAACACATTTATAATAAGATTTCTATTTCTAATAAATGTTGTTCTTTTAACTTCCCATCAATCAAAGAATGTTGGGGGGAAAGAATCCAAGGTTTTCACAAAAATATTATGTAGCACAACAGTTCTCAACATTGATAATAATAAGAAATGTTTCTTGTGCATCAAATCAGCATATTAAACTGATTTCTGAAGGATCATGTGACACTGAAGACTCGAGTAATGATGCTGAAAATTCAGCTTTGCATCACAGGATTTAAAAAAATATATATTCAAATAGCAAATATTTATTTTAAATAAAAAAGTCATACTGTTTTTACTGTATTTTCGATCACTTGGTTCACCTTGGTGAACATACGAGATGTCTTTCATAATTTTCAAACAGTGTTTATTTGTTCATGAAATGAGTCTCTCTTTTTTTACATGTGTGGATGAATCATACCTGCTCTCTTCCTTGTCTTGTCAATGTAATGCAGTTCATTCTCAAGCAGAGGCTGATGGGGCGTGTCCTAAAGGGAGGGGTGGGCGGATCCGTTCCGGCCTGTGCCATAATCTATTCATGACAGCTCTTGAAGGAGACTGAGACCCAGCTGCTCTAATTTAAAAATAAAGACCCCCACCTTTATCAGCCCCTCCTTCCTCCATCTCTATTTCACAGGAGACCCCCTTTCTTCTCCATCCCCCTCAGTCCTGTCATATTCTTTTCATTTGGGACTCCTCGAACACGGATTGGGAGATGATTAACCGCTTCACGTTTAGCTTTGAAAAGAGCCGTTTGTCGTTCCAAGAAAGAGCCGTCTCTGACCGGCTGCCATTACAGGCATGAAAAGACTGAGGCTGTTTCTGTGCCCAAAACAATGGAGAACTAGCAGGGGTCCTGTGTTGTGATATTCAAGGTTCTTGCTTATGAATAATATATGCATATTAACAGGACTGTCACAATGGCAACGTGCGTCGAAACGTGTAGCAAATCAACCTCATTAGAATGCAATCAAGTGAAGTAGTGAAAATGCAATAAGGCAGAGACAGCAGGAAAGAAGGTCAGAGAGCGATGCCTAATGCGATTCCACTGACATTCTTTGGCATGCTCACGCTCAGATAACGTCTATGCAGGCTCATGGGAAAAAGCTGACAGATACCGTGTGTGTGCTGTCTGAGATGTACAAACCTGGACAGGATAGGCATCACTTAATTTTATGTGGAGGATGTACAATCTGTACAATCGATTGTCTTATACTGTGCACTTGGTGTTGATTAAGACAATGAAACATTAAAAATGTATTTTTAAAAACTGTATGATATAGCAATTCAATTAAATGGACTAAGGTTCAGTCGTGTCAATATATTTTAATTTGTTTTATTATAAATGTATTTATATATGGTAGTTTCGTACATATAAAATATACAATATCCCATTTTATTTGAATTTATTTTACGTAAATATAATTTAATATGGAATTTATATCCTTTATTATTTTATTTAACATTTAACTGGTATTATTATATATTTATTTTTATAGTCTTGCACATATAAAATTATAAATTGTATATATAAATTATTATTTATTACTTTATTATGATTATTTATAGATTTAATTTTTTATAATTAAATCCTGATTATCTTTATTATTTATTTAATATTTAACTGATTTTATCGTATATTTATTACAATATTGTAGTCTTGTACATATGAAATTATTTATTTAATTTAATTTAATAATTTAATAATTTATTTATTTAATAATTTTATACTATTCATTTATTTATATTAATTTATCTAATTTTATTTCATTTCATTTTGGAACTGAATCATGATACCCTTTATTTTTATTTAATATTTAACTGATTTTATTATATATTTATTATTATATGCTAGTCTTGTACATATAAATGATTCATTTAACACATAAACACATTGTTATTTAATTATTCATTATTATTTTATTTTCATTTTTGTTTTATTTTAAAATTGAATCTTTTAATATATATGCTATATATATATATATATAGTATATAGTACACTTTTAACATCTAAAATTTACAATACATTTCATTTTATTATTTCTAATTTTATTATTAAATCTAACACCCTTTAATATTTATTTCATATTTACCTGATTTTAAAAAAGTCCATCAAATAATTAGGCCACAAAAAAAAATAGCTTCGGAAAACAAGGTGGATGTCATTTGCATGCATAGCCCCGCCCTTTCATGAATATGTAATCCTCGCGAGTGTGGGCCCCGCCCCTCCCCCCGTGAACGCGGTGTATAGATGGAGCGCTCTCCTGGCCGCACTCGCAGCTTTTCCTCTCCAGTCCGTGGGCATTGTTGTAAAAACAGAAGGACAATACAAGAATAGAGTGGCGGATAATAGAGCCTCAAAAGAGGCATCAGGGAATCTGTCCTCTATTGGACCTGAGTGCATGAGGCACTATATGAGTTTAGTTTCACAGGCAGCGAGCAGACAGACAGAGGAGGCATGACTCTGAGACGGAGTCCAAGTTTTGCGGTGCTGTGCGTTCATGTGCTTGTGCGGTGCCTGTGGATGAGGGTACGTGCGGTTTATACGACGCAATGTGAACATGCATTTGTGGATCGGATGACACTAATTAGGCTACTGAGTCGATCTCATTCGATTCATTTGGATTCTGAGACTTTCTTTTTGCAGTTTCCAAAATTTTTGTAGGCCCTATGCGTTTTTTTTGTGTCGTATTCGTCATCCTTTCCGACCAAAATGCTTGCTGCGGATGCGAAAACGCAAACAATCGAATTGTGTGCAAAGACCTTTTTACACTGGAATAGAACTGAAAATGAATAGACTGAGAGGTGACAAAGATAGATGTCCCATGTGACAAATACTGTACTCTTAATTTTGCATATTGTGTTGTTGCAGGTTTGTGAGGCATCGGGGCACTTTGAGATGCAGGTTTTGTCCATGCAGAACTTGAACGGGGAGCTGCAGAGCGGCGCGTGCTGTGACGGCGCGCGCGTCGCGGCGGACCGCTCATGTGCGGCGGATGAGTGCGATACGTTTTTCCGCGTCTGTTTGAAGGAGTATCAGTCGCGGGTGTCTTCGGGAGGCCCGTGCAGCTACGGAAGCGGATCTACTCCCGTTATCGGTGGGAATACTTTTTCTGTCAAGCCCCTCGACGGCGCGAGCGATAAATCCAGGATCGTGCTGCCCTTCAGCTTCGCCTGGCCGGTGAGTTGAAAAGCTGCTTTGGTAGCAAAGCCGTTGGGAAATCGTAATCTGATTAAACAAGTCTGGGATTACGGGAGACCGGGACAAGTTGTCACGCTCTTTACCACAGTAAATATTTCCCACGGTGGGTTTATTTGTGAAAGTCAGTTTGTGTATAGACTGTTTGTTCAGAAGAGCCACTGTTATTGGCCAAAAAAATGTGACCCCGGACCACAAAACCAGTCATAAGGGTCAGTTTTTTAAAATGGAGATTTATAAACTGAATAAATAAGATTTCCATTGATGTAGGGTTTGTTAGGATAGGACAATATTTGTCTGAGATACAACTATTTGAAAATCTGGAATCTGAGGGTGCCACAAAATCTAAATATTGAGAAAATCGCCTTTAAAGTTGTCTAAATGAAGTTCTTAGCAATGCATATTACTAATCAAAAATTAAGTTTTGATATAGTTACGGTAGGAAATTTACCAAATATCTTCATGGAACATGATCTTTACTTAATATCCTAATGATCTTTGGCATAAAAGAGAAATCTATCATTTTGACCCATATACTGTATTGTTGGGTATTGCTACAAATATACCCCAGCGACTTAAGACTGGTTTTGTGGTCCACGGTCACAAATGTACATTTTTTGTGACAACATGCCCCAATAGCTGATCATGTGAACCTGTGACAACTTGCCCTGGTGGCACCTACATACCATTTTCCATGATGCTTTCAGCGTCTCATTCTGTTTGTAAACACGCAGTCGACGTTTCTCAGGATTCTGATTTCCAGTTGTTGTTTGTGAACGCCGGTGTTATGCTACCAACACTGTATGTTTAATACTGTAAGGGTAGGCTTAGGGTTGGGGTAGGTATACACGTTAATAAAGCCTCACACCACATTAATATCAAGCTGGAAGCAAAGTCTGCTGGGTAGCATTTTTCGCTGTCGAATTATGCTACCAACTGTTTTAATGGGAGGTAGCAAAATCTGACAGGGTAGCACAAATCAACTGAACACCGGTTCTGTCCCGTTCATGGCATTGTATGATGATGCTCAGGTTGGACAGGGGTTGTGTAACCCCACCCTAGCCAGCACAGTCCACCAGTATCCTCTCAAAATAGCAGGACAATGCGCTATAAAACACCCGAGTTTATCTCCAGCACCTACTGATGGGCATTCAGAGGCTGTTTTACACACAATGGCCACAGGAAACTGCTCTTAGATATCCAGTCAGACCACCATTGATCATTTAAAGGGGGTTATCTCACTATCTCTAAATCTCTTAATGAAACCTATAGTGAGCTGCCTACCTAGGCAGCATTTTTAGGCATCATAGGTGCCCCGCTAGTCCAAGACGTGCATATGATGCTGGAACATTAATGCTGTCTTGGTTGGTCCACTAGGTTTTGAGACACATCCAATAATGCAACCTTCAAACTAAGCATGCATTCAGATGTGAGGGTTTTAAATTACCAGTGCTTTTATATACAATATTATGACAATATAATGCTGTATGCCAAAATAAAAAATGACAATATAATAGCAAATAATAAATCAACACATATTCTACAAAATATCTGCTTAAAATTCATAAAATAATTCATATAAAACATGGTCATTGTTGGTTATTACATGGTTATTACACATGGTTATATGTTGATAATGTCAAAATAGCCAAAGATTGGCCAATTATTCATCCGAGATGTATTGTTATGAATATATTTTGCTTGTTTTTTGGTAATTTTAAGATTATTGCCATTTGCTGATTACCAAGTACGGTTGATTGACAGAAGTGTTAGTCCCCCTTTAGTTAGTTCCCAAAATTGTCAATGAATAATATAAATGTTTTGGGTGTATGTGAGAAAAGACTGTGTTCATTTTGCAATTTTTGCAATCACATTTGATATATTTTGACCAGTGACCACCACCTTGATTATCTTTAATTCACATTATCAACTTCTGTGAAAATAGGATGAGTTCCAAATCGATTCATTTTGAAATTATTTATTTGTAATTATTTTAGTTTAGGGTTGCTGAATTCATCAAAATCTTCAAGTCTCAATTATTTTATTTTATATTGATTAATTTTAAAATTATTTATTTCTATTTAACTTAAGTAAGTATTGTGTAAAATAAATAGGCCTGCACATTTAAATATGAAATAGTGTGGTAGTCCTATATCGGTCGACCATTAGACATCAGCCTTTGGAAATCTCTTATCAGTCAGCCGCAACTTTTTTTTTGACCATCGCCCAAGGCAGATCTGATTGTGGCATCTATTTTTCTCCACTCTGAATCTGAATGGTGCAATTGTTTTTGCTGAAGCCCATGTTTCCTTTCACAACTCATAAGGCCGAGCCGTCAGTATGAGGTCAAAGCAAGTCAGTCTGATAGTACAATTAGTGCCAGTTACCGTGGCAGCCGCGCTCAAACATCTCCCCCCCTGCCCACGTCGATCAGAGCGGTCTAGACCTGCCTCACAGCCGCTCTGAATGGAGATTAATTAGACATTGTCATCTTGCATGCTTTCTTTTCCGTCACAAGTCTACCTAGCAATTGAACTGCGCGCAGCCTGAGACGCTGGATTGTGGGACGGCGGTTCAACAAAGCGGGTTTACAAAGAAACACGGGGGGTCTTTGCATGAGTGTGTGTGTGTTCTGATCTATTTGTTGTTCGTTTTCGTATCATCAGCAGTGGTCAGATGAAAATGCAGGGTGTGTGTGTGTGTATGGATGTTTCAGACGGAGTCTTGGTAACCAGCGTCCTGCTGGTAGTGAACTTGGATGAGAAGAAGGCTAGAAGATTGATTGTCCTGTAGATATTTTATGCTTCACTCATAAAAAAATATTTGACGGTTCCGTAAATTCAGCTAAAACTTCTTGTTAAGAACCTTTTTCACTGTATAGGGTTGTTGAGTTGCTCTTTGGTGAGGTTCTGTTATATTTAATAGGTTCTCAGATCCATATATTGGTTTAAGGGATCTCTCAGTCATAATAACATCCTTTTCATTTATGTGAAATGAAATATGGCAACTGCTAAAGGTCTCTAAACTCTTAAAAATAAAGGTTCTGTACTGGCATCGATGGTTCCATTTAGAACTTTGAACATTCCCTGAATGATGGAAAAATGTTCTTTAGATTATTCAAATGTTCCTCACACTAAGAAAAACATAGTTCTTTTAAGAACTGGTCACTTAAGGGTTCTTTAGGGAACCCAAAAATTGATCTTTTATAGAACTGCTGTGAAAACCTCATTCTGGAACCTTTATTTTTAAGTCTGTGAGTTGTGAAACCCTTTTGGGCACCTTTACCTGCTACTTTCACTTTATAGAAGTTCACTTGTGAGGTTCTGATTAGAGCTGGCCGATATAATAGATTTGCAATAATTTTATTGGAAATGTAACTTGAAGCAACATCAGAAATATCTTGATGGTGTCTGTTTAATTCAATTCTGTGAATCAAACTATATGCTTCAATAAACCAGTGCATGGAATTTGTAATATATTACAGGTTTTGTAAACAATCTTTTGGTATTTATTGTTATATTGGCACATATAAATGAAAATGATCAAATATTCTTAATTAATTCTGTTCAAATAGTGAAAGACAAGCCTTGAATATTTTCTGTAACTAGATTTCTAGTTCTTGCATCAAACACGTTGAATCTTATTGGTTACACTGACAATTTCATTGAAATGATTGTTCATCTAATTGAAAGAAATGTGCTTTTAAGCCATTTCAGAGCAAATATTGAGGCATAAATATTGAGATATAAACATTGAATACGGTCAAACAAACATCTCAGTCAGTGTGACGTGAGTTCTGTCTAAGAGGTTCTTCATGTCTTTCTCACACTGCCTCTAGTTCAAATCACTGAGGTGTCACTTGGGGATGAGTCCTGTAAACCTACTGTGTCTTTCTGTGTGTGAGTTTGAACTGATACTGCACTCACTCGTCTGACTTCACCTTCATTTGTATGTGTCTGTGTGTGTGCATGTGGATGGATGGATTAAAGCTCATAAAGGCCTGTAGATCCCTCAGACTGCAGAGGCAGGAAGAGCCGGCATTACTGGTGTGTGTGAGGTCTCAGATCTCAGAGACTGTTTTCAACATTGATACTAATCAGAAATGTTTCTTGAGCAGTAAAGCAGCATATTAGAATGATTTCGGAAGGACCATGTGACACTGAAAGGCTGCTGAAAATTCATAATTGCTATCACAGGAAATTACATTTTAAAATATATTCAAACTGTTCATTTAAATGGTAGTAATATTTCACAGTATGATAAAACATTTGAAACTTTCACAAATTATTCAAAAATCTTACTGACTCTTCTGAATGGTAACATTTTTGTTTTTTTGTAAACTTTATACTTTAAGATTAAATGTTTTAAATGTTAAATTTTTTTTAACTGTCAGAATTTTAAACTTTTAAATTCAAGATTAAAATTTTAAATTTCATTGTCTAGCATTGATAGAATGTCTAGAATGAACATTGATAGAATGCATATTTTTAACCATTTAGCTCTAAAATTAGTAAAAACCTAAAATTATGTGATGAGCGCATTACTTACTGGTTTATCATTTTTCACCCCATACTAACACCTTGAAGTCTTTCTCTTAATTTGGACTAAAGCTCACCCATTTTAGACAACTAAAATAACTTAAAGGGTTAGTTCACCCAAAAATGAAAATTCTGTCATGAATTACTCACCCTCGTGTTGTAAGAACTTTGTTCATCTTCGGAACACAAATTAAGATATTTTTGATGAAATCTGAGGGCTCTCTGACCCTCCCATAGACAGCAAGGTAACTACCACGTTCAAAGTCCAGAAAAGTACCAAGATGATCGACAAAGTAGTCCACGTGACATCAGTGGTTCAACTGTAAAGTTACGAAGCTACGAGAATACTTTTTATGTATTAAAAAATATGACGTCATTACGCCGGATCTGGGTCAGCGACTGCACCGCCACACGCTCGCATCATGGTACTGTCGTGAACGCGCGTCCACAAGTGACGCAGTAGAGACGAAAATGTGGAATAAAGTCATTATTTTTGTTTTCTTTGTGCAAAAAAGTATTCTCGTAGCTTCGTAACTTTACAGTTGAACCACTGATGTCACACGGACTACTTTGTCGATCATCTTGGTACTTTACTGGACCTTGAACGTGGTAGTTACCTTGCTGTCTATGGGAGGGTCAGAGAGCCCTCAGATTTCATCAAAAATATCTTAAATTGTTTTCCGAAGATGAACGAAGGTCTTACGGGTTTCGAACAACACGAGGGTGAGTAATTAATGACAGAATTAAAATTGTTGGGTGAACTAACCCTTTAAATCAGCAGAATTTGAAACACAATGTTCAAAGAAGACATAAAACTCATACAATATCACCAAATGTGAGATTTACTGACGATGCAGCACTGGGCCGATGGGGCGAGTAACATTTCTGTCAACTGACCTGAAGCTCTCTCACCACTGGATCATTGTGAATGAACATAAAATGAACATTATCCAATTTAAAGCGATTCTTTGAGATTGTGTGTAATGGTGATTTAATGTGTTATTTCTTTATTTCAGAGGTCATATACGTTGATTGTGGAGGCTTTGGACTTCAATAATGACTCAAGCACTGGCAGTGAGTATCTCTCATTCTCTCTCTCTCTCTCTCTCTCTCTCTCTCTCTCTCACACACACACACGCACATTATTCTGTATCTTTCAAGAGAGTACAGTCAGAAAGTGACAATGAGAGAGAGCGTGCGTGAAGGCAGCATGCAGCATGCAGCTTGTGTGTATTTCTGTGTATTTCTGTGCGTGTGTGTGTGTTGTGGATGGCTGGCAAACACTTCCTGTTACTAAACCGCTGCCTGCACCTGCTTGCATTCATCAGTCTTTTAAACACATTGTTATAAGTGTGAGACAGTCTTACACACACGCAGCAGGGAGTAAGTTAGACATTTGGGTCATTACTTGCAATAGTTTTGTGTAGAATCAAAGATGTAATGTGTGTATAATCTATTTTTATTATTTATCCCATTCAGATCTAAATAAGTGTGTGAGTGTGTGCCAAATCTGAACAGGAGGGCAAATATTGACTTGTACTTAACACCAACATGCCAAGTAGCCTTTAGCATGGGTCCAGCTTCTGTAGTGCAGCATTCATTAACACACACACACACACACATGAATGCCATTAGTAAATGCGACAGCAGTGAACATAACCAATCAAATGATTGCTTTGTAACTAGTGTTTAAAGACAAAATAAAGCAGTTGTGTTCACAAACAATAATACTCACAGTAATTCAGCAGTATATTTAATGTATACTGTGCACAATTAATGAACGAGGAATAAAATCTACTGTAATTTTATAATAAATATATTTTATGTAAATATTTTAATTATATTAGAATTTATTTTTAAATTAAATTTATTATACATACAATAAATAGTGTAATTAAATTCATACAATTACTAAATATACTAAATATATGTATATATTATATAAAATATTATATATATTATCTATTATATATAATTTTTTTTGTCATATATGTTTTTTATTATATTTATTTTAGATTTTTATTCTATTTTATATATTCTATTTGTATATGTATGCTAGCAGAAATCCAAAACACTTTTTGCTTTTGCACTATGGTGTGATGTTTCGAGCGTCATGCGGGTGTGTGAGGAATCGTCTCGCTCTCAGGTAAACATCGAGTAGAGGTAACAGTGAGATCTCAGCTTTGGCAGTCTGGCACCGATGTCTGTCCTCCTGTATTTCTGAAGGACAGGTTTGGGTCAAGACAGTTAGTTCTCCTAAACCACAAGCCACACACACTTCACACGCTCCTCTCACAATTTACAGCCCTTCGGCCAAATACCTCACCGCTGTGCTGGATTCTGGCCTGCCCTGAAAAAATTACTACGGTATTCCTCTGCGCAATTGTAAACAAAGTCTACAGTACACTGCTCTTAAAGGGACAGTTCAGGCAAAAATCTGTCATTGTTTTCTGTTTACATTTCCTTTGAAACACAAAATGAGATATTAAGCAGAATGTCTGAGCTACTCTATTTCATACCTCAAAAGGTGATGGTGACTTATACTATCAAGCTCCAAAAAGATTTAGATCTATTTGTCATGCTAAGCTATCATATGGCTTTGGAAGACTGGAAATACAGGGTAAAAATCATATAAGGGAACATTTGTGATACTTTTAGGGGTTTTTCGTCTATTTTGGTGGTGTAAATTGTATTTTTGTTGCATACAATAGACATTCGGCCTAATATCTGCTTTTGTGTCTCAGAAACATTTCACCTTTAATCCATAACACAAATCCGCTTGTTGTGATCAGATTTTGTGTGCGTGTCAGGGTTGTGTAACCTGGCGTAATTTCGCAGTCACGCTGAGCAGAGGCCTAATTAAACCACAGCTGCCCGCTAAAGTGTCCATTTCTCTCTGTCTCTCACTCCTGTAGGCATTAATGGTCAGGTCATAGAGAAAGCGGTCCAGTCAGGCATGATCAACCCAAACCGTCAGTGGCAGGTCTTGAAACACAACGGCCCTGTGGCTCAGTTCCAGTACCAGATTCGGGTGACCTGCGACGAGCACTACTTCGGCTTCGGCTGCAATAAGTTCTGTCGGCCCAGAGATGACTTCTTCGGCCACTATACCTGCGATCACAATGGCAACAAGACCTGCTTGGAGGGATGGGCTGGCCCAGAATGCAACACTGGTAAGGGGTGAAGCCTTTGTCAGATTTACAGCGCTGTTGTGCATGAATTTATGGATTTCATGCTAGAGGTAAAATACTTCACATTTCATATTTGAGGTCTGTTTCCATTGGGCACATTATGTGTGCACACTACCGTTTCAAAGTTTGAGGTTGGTGCGATTTTTTTATGTTTTTAAAAAGGTCTCTTCTGCTCACCAAGGCTGCATTTATTTAATAAAAAATACAGTAAAAACAGTAATATTGTGAAATATTATTTCAGTTTTAAAATAATTGATTTCTATTTGAATATATTGTAAATGTAATTTATTCCTGTGATGCAAAGCTGTGAATTTTCAGCATTGTTACTGCAGTCTTCAGTGTCACATGATCCTTCAGAAATCAGTCTAATATGCTGATCTGCTGCTCAAGAAACATTTTTTAACAGCACTGGAAACAGTTGTGCTGCTTAATATTTTTTATTTTTTTGGAGACTGTAGTGCATTTTTTTAAACATTATTTGATGAATAGCTTATCAAAGTTCAAAAATGATTGTTCAAAAGAAAAAAAAAAAAGAAGAAATCTTTTGTAACTTTATTAATGTATTTTTGGTGACCTTTGATAAATGTAATGCATTGCTGAATAAATATATACATTTCTAAAAAAAATAAAAAATCAATCTTACTGACCTCAAACGTTTGAACAGTGGTGTATATGTGTATATAATATCAGGAAATAAAAAAATGTCCAAACCTGAAATACTAATGGAAATTAATTACAATTTTAAAAAAAGTTTTAAAAGTATTTTAAAAACATTTCTGTTTTTAAAATATGTTTTAAATAATTTTATAAACGTTTAAATCGGCTACAAATTGTTCTTTTAAAACAAATTCACAAAACAATGAAAAAATCACAGAAATTTGTTGTTCAAAAAGTGTGGGAATGGGATTTCGGCTCGGTCAGACTGGACTCATACTGGCTCTGAATCACTGACCTCATAGGGATGTTGTTATTTGAGATTGTCACTATCACAACAAAGCTTTGGCTCACACACACAAACAGCATCCCGTCTGCCAGCTAGTGTGTGTTGTTAGTGTTTAATACGGTGTGGGTTTGCGACCGTATTAGGGTGGATTTTATCTCTGTAATAGTGTTTATTCCCTCATTCACTCCCGCATGAAGAAACACGAGTGGAGGGGAGGAGACATGACATCATGTTGGCAGATGATGTTCAGAGCGGCTGGAATGGCGTGATGAGAGAGAACTGCTGAGATCACACAGATGGAGCTGATAGCAGTAACCATATTCCTCTTCCTCTCTTGTTTTCTTAGCCATCTGTAAGCAGGGCTGCAGCACTGAGCATGGCTCCTGTAAAGTGCCTGGAGACTGCAGGTAACACATAGCATTTATTTATTCGGATAATCGATTTAATGATTCTTTTCCAATATCAAGTGATGTGACTTGTGTCTAAATAGGCAGTGCCCTTCTAAGGTAGCATGCTAACTCAAAAGCCCATAGCCTCATAAGTAGTCATAAGAGTCACATTATGTTTCAGTGCATGTGGTACAGTATTTTCAGAGATGATGTTCTGCCCTTCACAGGTGTCTGTACGGCTGGCAGGGCGAGTACTGTGACCAGTGTATCCCCCATCCCGGTTGTGTGCACGGCACATGCGTCGAACCCTGGCAGTGCCTGTGTGACACCAACTGGGGAGGGCAGCTCTGTGACAAAGGTAATTCTATTCTATTCCACGCCATTCTATTCTATTCTATTCTTCAGCCTGGGTCATTTGTTGAATTGTTTTGTATGGCGTAGACTTGAACACCTGTGGCACGCAACAGCCCTGTCTGAATGGCGGCACCTGCAGTAACACAGGACCAGACAAATACCACTGCGCCTGTCCTGATGGCTACTCGGGACAGAACTGTGAGAGAGGTGGGTCACACACACACACCTCACCTGGCTGATGTCTACCGTAAACATCCTGTAAATAAAAAAAAGAGGAAATTATGTCATGGGCGGGGGTGGGGGGGAGTCCTGATTGAACTTTGTGACTTAAGTTCAGTTTCATTCTGAGTATTATGAATCACAAAAAAAAATGTATTTAATACACTACAGTTTGGGATTGGTTAGATTTTTTTTGGGATAAGTCTCTTATGCTCACCCAGGCTGCATTTATTTGATCAAAAATACAGTAAAAACTGTAATATTGTGAAATATTATTGCAATTTTAAATAACTGCTTTCTGTTTGAATATATGTTATAATGTAATTTATTCCTGTGATCAAAGCTGAATTTTCAGCATCATTACTCCAGTCTTCAGTGTCACATGATCCTTCAGAAATCATCCTAATATGCTGATTTATTATCGATGTTGGAAGCAGTTGTGCTGCTTCATATTTTTGTGGGAACTGTAATACATTTTATTTCAGGATTCTTTGATGAATAGAAGTTCAAAAGAATAAAATCTTTTTCTAACATAATAAATGTCTTTACTGTCACTCTTGATCAAATTAATGCACCCTTGATGAATGAAATTGTATTTGATGTGAGGAATATTCCACATTCATGGAAGTACTGGAGAAAAACCATCATGGATAAAATTCTGATTGATCTGAATTCTCCAAAGAAGAAAAAAAGTTTGATAGATGTTTTCTTGAGTGCACAGTTTGCATGTCCCTCACGTTACTTATCAGCGAGTCATCAAATTAAGCCATGTATCGTGTTGCAGTTCATGTCAGCCATCTGGCGAGAAACTCAGTTTTATTTACTGGCCAAAGCCACGTTTTACTCACATTTGGCACTTGGTGAGGGTTAATTTTGGATCCTTCATGTCTATATTTCTCTTTTCTCAATTCTGTCATCTATCTTTCTTTAGACAGGACATTTTTATGCGCAGTAAGGGAGAAAAGAGCAGAGAGACACACACGCAAACATACACTTACTAATCAAGCCGTTCGTTTCCTGGCCAAGCCGAAGAATGCAGTGTGCATTCATTTGATTTGGGCAGAATAATGCATCACATCGTGTCACATATGTGTGCTGGAAAAATAGATCTGTTGCTCGGGTTGGTTTGGCACGGTGTGTCTTCTGTCAAACGCACTTCACCAGGCCATCCTGGATGCAATAATAGAGATATTTTCTTGTTCTGCTGTTTTCGTTTTGCTCTGGTTTGCTTCGATTTTTGTTTATCCTTTTTCTTGTCATGTTTTATTGGAAATACAAGCTCACGGCCTCTTGCTACACTCGTCTGTTTTTGTTGGTGGTCTCTGTGCGGTGTGAGAAAGGCCAAAGGGGCTTTCCCGTCCACTGACTGATCTGATAAAGAGCGATAGAGCGAAGAGAGGGAGTGACTGGGAGATTGAAAGGGGAAAACCAAGACATGACCCTGCCTGACTGTCTGTGAACTCTAAGACAATGTGATTTGAAGCAACAAAACTCGCACTGATCCTTCTCTCTCTCAGTTGAACATTCAGCTGACCCTTTGGTAAACTCTGCGACCGTGGCTTGCTCTGAGAAGCTGTACAGAACGTCTTATGATCTCTGAATTGGGGAAAAGCCCTGTTTTCAGTAAAGCTTTACAGAAACAGAGGACTGCTATATATTTGCATTAGAAAACTATAAAATATATATATTTTTTTGTGGCAGATATTAGTGAAATGTCAGTTTGCATGCTGTAACTGAGCATTTGTATTTCCACAGCATTGTAAAATAAGTTAAAAAACATATATATTAAAAAAATCATAATGTACAGTCAGTGGGTCATATTTATTTTAGTTATTCTATATAGTTATTTTAGTATTATTTATTTACTATTAGTGTATTTATCAATATTTTGAATTGCCTTGTGTATATTTTCAGTTTTTGTTTTAATTTTAGTAAATGTTTCAGTATTTTTGTCATTTGTATTATTTTTTAAATATTTTATATTATATTTTTTCTTTTTTATAAATTTAGGTATATTTTTATTTCAGTTTTAGTTTTGGTAATTCTAGTACTTATATAAGCTTAACTTAAACAACTTCTTCACTTAGTTGCCAAGGCAAATGTTTTTAATATTTCTTTGTAAAGTTTTAATGTTTTATTTTATTTTATTTTAATTTTTATATATATAGTTGTATTATTTCAGTTTTAGTAATTCTAGTACTTATATAAGCTTAACTTAAACAACTTCTTCACTTAGTTGCCAAAACTAAAATTTCTAATGTTTCTTTGTAAAGTTTTATTTTATTTTATTTCATTTTTTGCGATTAATAAAACCTATTTTTAATGGTTTTCATTAACAATAACAACACTGCCTGACATGAAGTGGCTACTAACCAACTAACTGGTTAAATAAATGGACATGAATTTTTGATTTGAGTTTTAATTATTATTACGTGAGTGGAAAGAGACCGTGCAGTCACAAGATGACATGAGACAGGCAGAGGCATACACAGTGCTTCTAGATAGAAAGGGAGTTTGTCATTGTTTGGCAAATGTGTGGTCCATGTGTTTTATTTTGGGGTAAAATGTCTGTGTATTTTGTGCATTCCTTTGGAAAATGCTGTTCTGTCTCAGTTTTGCTTTGATTGTGTGTGAGCACTACATTATAACATCTCTCTCTCTGGCTCTCTGCAGCGGATAACGCCTGTCTGTCTGAGCCGTGTCTGAACGGAGGCAGTTGTGTGGAGTCCAGTCAGGGCTTTGAGTGTCAGTGTGCGCCGGGCTGGACCGGACCGTCCTGCAACATCAGTAAGCCATCTCTGCACTGTCTCAAACTGCTCAGATTGGCCTTCGGTTTTTCATACATCAAACTACTTTGAAGGAGAGAGCTGAGCCATATATAGAAACCAGAATGAGACTTGGAGTTGGGCTCTTTTGACTCAAGCCAGAGAGCAGCCACCCAGAATAACCGAGCACCTGCATGTCATCACATTAAAATCACTCAGAACACCGTAGCAACGGCATAGCAACACACTATTTGAACCTTTTCTACAAGTAAAATATCCTAACTAGGAGTGGGCAAAATTGTTTTTGTGCTTAAAAAACAAAAAACTTGCCAGTAGACAAGCAAACATATGTTCTATGAAAATATGTCTTACACAATGTTGCTTTTCAAATAAACAAATCTTGCTTTAAGGATGTTTAGAAATTTTTGCTTGAAAAGTAAGACTAAGAAAATACTTATTACTAATGATTAAATAATAATGTTAAAAAATATTAATTATATAGTATAAATAAAGATTTTAATATAGTTATATTAGTTATTATTAAGAAATATATATTAATTATTAAATATAATTAACAACAGTGGCCAACATTAATAATAATAATAATAATAACAACATTTTTAATTATTATTTTTAATAATAATAATTATAATAATAACAATAATTGTCATTTTACAGTACTTTTGGAAATAGTATGATTTTTAAATATTTTGAAAGAAGTCTCTTATGTTCACCAAGGCTGCATTTATTTGATGAAAAATACAATAAAAACTATTAGTAATATTGCTATTAATAAAACTATTAGTAATTTGCTAAATATTATTATCATTTGAAATAACTTGTTTGTAATATTTGAATATATTTTAAAATGTAATTCATTCCTGTGATGAATTTTCCTTCAGAAATCATTTTAATATATTAGAACAAGATAACTGAAACCAAACTCTGAATTTCAGAAGTCTCTTAAACTATGATGTCTCCTCCTCTTCCTCAGATGAAGATGACTGCAGTCCGAACCCGTGCAATCACAGCGGTGTGTGTGTGGACCTGGTGGATGGTTTTAAATGCATCTGCCCCACGCAGTGGACTGGAAAGACCTGTCTCATTGGTGTGTGCCCCTCTGTGTGCCTCCCTCTCTTTCTTTGAGTCAGGGTGTGTTTGTTCAAAAATCCAATTTACCGTGGTAACCGAGTCAGCCTTGGAAGAATTTAAGTACCAGACCACCATGAGACCCCTGCCGCTGATTCATACGAGAGCGCATTTACAGTCCATTAACACGCACAAATTCCTGAGGGACGCTTGGCTGCGTGCGTATCAGTCTAATTGTAATTTAGACTGCACTCATGCTGATTTCTTTTGTCATTTTTGGCTCAGATGCTAATGAGTGCGAGGAAAGCCCGTGCGTCAATGCCCACTCCTGCCGGAATCTGATTGGCGGATACTTTTGCGAGTGCCTTCCTGGTTGGATGGGCCAGAATTGCGACATCAGTAAGTATTTCACGGTTTCAAATGAATGCAGGCAGAGCTTGAATTATTAGGAGCTCTAAAAGAAGTTCAGATGTTTGCATATCATATAGCAGTGTTGGGTGTAATGCATTACTAAGTAATTAATTACTGTAATTTTCCACTGAAAAAGTAAAGTAAGGGATTACTGTTAATTTTTCTGTGATTTAATTACATTCCCCTCTAATGTAATTGCATTAAATACTCTATAGACTATAGAACAATTCTCTGTAAAACAATGGTGCCGTTAAAATCAAAATATTACATCTAATATTACAATATTACATGTAACCTTAATTTAAACATTTTGGTTTGGTCATATATGTATATATATACATATATATATAT
>NW_015505362.1:482419-500100 GCF_001515645.1 Sinocyclocheilus grahami
TATATATATATATATATATATATATATATATATATATATATATATATATATATATATTGTTTTTTTAAAAGAATTAAAGAGCAGTTTTATGTCTGTCCTTGTATTGTTCAGCTGGACAAGATTGATATGGGATTTGGAAAGTGATTAGTAATAAGCAATGCAATACTTTAGAGAGAGTAATTAGTACAGTAATCTAATTACACTGTTGGAAATGTAATTAGGAGCTAGTAATTCGTTTCTTTTTTAGAGTTGTTAAATAAACCTATTAAAAATGTCTTCATTTGTTGCAATAAAGCTAAAATAAAGTCAAATTATTAGATGAATATTAGATGAAAAGCTTTACCGAAAATGCTTCCTTGACAACTAAATGAAATAAAAAATTATTAAATACTAAAATAACCAAAATTAAAACAGAAATAAAAATAAATTAAATTATTATTCTATTAGTAAATAGAAATATATAAAAAAAATACTAAAACTAAAAAAGACATAAAAAACATAAGATAATAATAGTATATTAAATTATACTAAATAACACTAATATTACTTGCTAAGCATGACAGTAGTTGTCCATTATTTATTTCATATTTTTCCAAAAACTAGTGGTTTAGTGTGGCAAAATACAACATTGCTCTCTAGTAGGTTCATTGAAATGAATCCGTTCCAAAAAAATGATTCACCAATTCATTTGATTCATCAAACAGTTTTCCTAAAGATCCCAGCATGACATTTAAGCAAAGCCCAATCAGTTGTAGTATGGATATGAATGATACCTAAAATCGTGCAGGTCATTGAGAGAGAGAGAGAGAGAGAAATTTTTTAATGATCAGACATTTAATTTTTGTCTGGTTGATAGTAAATGGTCAAAAACAACTGAAACAGACTTGGACTGAAGGAGTGACCTGAGCAATATTTAGATACCAGAATATCAGCGATTTGGCAAATGTATTGCCACTTGTAAGTTTATTCAATATTTTGACTAATTTTATTAGCTTTCAGCTGCTAAAAGCATCTAGTATTCTCAGCCATCTCTGTTTCACATGTTTCACCTGGTTTAAACTCAAGATTTTCTCCCGAAAATGCAAATAAGTGTGCAGAATCTGTCTGGGCCTGATATGGAGCCTGATCTTGCTTTCTTGGCGTGATTTCTGAAATGTGAACTGATATTTTGATGGGTTCCCCCCCCGCAGATGTCAACGACTGCCACGGACAGTGTCTTAACGGAGGACTGTGTAAGGTAAGGCCTCAAATGTTTTCCAGCGCTTTTGCCAGATGTGAAAACCCCCCATTTCTATCACCTCCATCCATTCCTGTTTAAAAATAGCAGAAGCTGAGTCATGTTTTGGAGAGTGAACATAAAGACAAAGTGGTCAAAAAGACAGAGTGAGTTTGTGAAACGATCGGATTACCATAAACATTCTTGTCTCCTGCCCTTGTCTCCTATCCATTGTTTTTTTCACTCTCTCTGTATACGTTGCTCACTCTGCTTCAGCGCTGTAGTCCAGGCTGAGTGGTGTACAGCTGGGATGCATTAGGACTTTGTCTGAGCCAGTTAGCTCTCAAAACACAGCGAGGAAAGACCTAATCAGTCCTGACAATCCCGTCTTTGATTTGATCAAATGAAACATGTTGTAATGGACTTTAGGTTATTAGTCCCTTATAGAAAGTAAAATATCTGTACTAGGGGTGAGCGTTATTGTCTTGTGTTTGATTTATGCTTAAAAGAAAAACTATTTGTCAGTGGGCCAAGAAAATACAATTCAAGATGCATTCTGTGAAAGTATGTTGTATCTTACACAGTTTTGCTCCTCAAGTAAATTAATCTTGTATTAAGGATGTTTTTTTAGACATTTTTGCTTTAAAACAAGACCTTAATTTAATAATTATTAATATAAAGTACTTATTGTTATTGAATTATATTAATAATGATTATTAATACTATTAATACAGTTATTTTAGTGTATAGCACAGAAAAGTTAATAATAATAATTGTTGTTGATGTTATTAATATATTGTATAGAAAGTAAGAATTCAGAAAATATAAATTATTAAATCATATTATTAATAATTATTGTCAAATCATATTATTAATAACAATAATAATAGTCATTGTTAATATTATTAATATTATAATTAATGTTTACAGTAATTATTATTGATCATTTTACTCAGTTTGAAATAATAAAATAATAACAATAATTGTATTTTACAATATAATATATTATTATTATTATTTCATATGGATTAGTGTCAATTATATTATTAATGATTGTTAAAATTAATAATATTAATACAATTACTTTTTTTACTGTATAGCAAGGATGAATTGTTATTATTAATATTAATAACAATTATAATAATTATTATTACCAGAATTAAGAAATTATTCAATATATAAATACTACTACAACTACTACTACTACTAATAATTATTATTATTATTAATAATAATGTTTACAATAATTATTATGTATCATCTTCATCAATATGAAAAATAACAACAACAACAACAATGATTTTATTTCACAGTATTATTATTATTTCATGCAGATTTTTGTAATATTTATTTTTTGAGTGAATATACCATTACACCGCCCATTCAATGTCTCTCTCTCTCTCGCTCTGTGTGTGTGTGTCTGTCAGGATCTTGTGAATGGATATCGATGTGTGTGCGCAGCAGGCTTTGCAGGTGAACACTGTGAGCGAGACGTGGACGAGTGCGTTAGTTGCCCCTGTCTCAACGGCGGACGCTGCCAGGACGCTGTCAACGGATTCCAGTGTCTGTGTCAACCTGGTTTCTCAGGTGCCACGTGTCAGGTGAGCTCCAAAACCTTTTCTGGTCATTAATGATTTGTTGTAAACGTGCCTAAATAAACCTTGTGAGCAGGTATTAGAGTGTGTGTGGTCTGTGTGATTTTGTCTTCAGCTGGACATAGACTACTGTGAGAGCGGCGCGTGTCAGAACGGCGCTCAGTGTTTTAGCCTGGCCTCAGATTACTACTGTAAATGTCCCGAAGATTACGAAGGCAAAAACTGCTCCCAACTTAAAGACCACTGCCTCATCACACCATGCCAAGGTAGGTTACCCAGAAAATCCAGTAGTATATATCAATATATGGGTCATAATATTATATATTATATATACAGTATCTATATATGAAGAGCAAATATATATATATTTTGATTAGGTTAAAAATAACAAAAAAATACAGCTAACTAACACAATAAAACATGATAACAAAATAAAAAACATGATTTTTGAAAATTAAAAAAAAATTAGTTATCTGTTTTTGCAAATAAACTCTTCATATATATATATTAGTGCTGTCAAACGATTAATCGCATCCAAAATAAAAGTTTTTGTTTACATATTATATGTGTGTGTATTGTGTATATTTATTATGTATATATAAAGACACACACATACAGCATATATTTTGAAAATATTTACATTTATATATTTATATTCATATAATTGATATCATATATAAATTAGTGTTGGGCAATGATTAAAATTGTTTAATTGCGATTAATCGCGATTAATCGCATTGTTATACACAAAATTCAATAATGAATTCAAAAATTTAAAAGTAGTGCTATATAAACAAAACTGCAATGACATTTGCTTTGCAAACACTTTAAACAAATAAGGTGCTTTTTTTACAGCAGTATTCCTTTTACATAGTAGCAGTTAAAATATTTCTTGTAAATCTCAACTTAATCATTAATGTAGTCAAATTAAATATAAAACCAAAACTATTTGCCACTGCCAGGGCAATACATTTTTTTTATAAAAAATATTTTATAGTTTGTTACAGAAAAACAAGTTATTCTCAGAGTTCAGAGCCTCTATCATAACATTATAACAGTCACCTTATGAGTAGAGACCTATCGCGGGACCCAACGCAACAGAGTGCGGCACAGGCAGGTAGAGACTCGTGTGTGTGTGGGATGCGGGAGAATAAGGGTGTACTCACACTAGGCAATCTTAATCGTGCCCGAGCGTGTTTGACCCCCAAAGCCCCGGTTCGGTTGACTAGTGTGATCGCGCCGGTTCGTTTAGCCCTCCCTCGCTCGGTTGGAAGAGGTGGGCCAGAGCACGGTTCAGTTGGGCTGATGGGCTCATGACGCCCATCCCAAGCCAGTACTGATCAACATCCCACCCCTCCTGTGACCCATGGTTTGTCTGTATGTGAATTCAGTGCCAGTGAGCAACGGACTTTCAAAATAATAATAATAATAAAAACTGCATTAATGCGTTAACGCGATAATAACGCGTTAACTTGTCCAGCCCTAGTATTTATATATACATAGCAAATATACACAGTACACACATATAGACTATGTAAACAAAAACTTTTATTTTGGATGTGATTAATCGCGATTATATAATTTATTTTTTTTATGAATAATATTGAAAATTATTTTATCTTTATTTATTTCATTTAAATTGATTTTCTTAACTTAACTTGATTTAATTAGATTTTTTACTTCTTTGTTACTTCTTTTACTTCTTTATTTCGCAAACCTGAGCTAGTTGGTTTACTGTCAATGAAAGATATCCGTTGAAAATCCGTGCTAGCTCTAGAGCGAATACTGGAGGAGCTTCATTGAGTGCTAATCGGCGCTCTCAGACTCCAGATCGCGAGCCTCATGTAAGATTATCTGGTTGGGCACATTCTGAGGTTTTAATGGGCACTGGAAATAGAAGTCCAGTCTTTTTTTAGTCAGCACAGCCGTAAGACTATCCTCATCTCAAGGCCTCGGCGCGTTTGATGCTGTGCCATTGTGTATGCCGTAGCGTTAGCGATGGCTAACTCTAGTCTATTGGTCTCCTGGGCTGGAGCACCATGGTAACAGCTAGGATATCGTTACACGACGCGTATGCTAACCCAGAGGGAGCTTACCGAGAGGGGAAAACCCACCGCTAGTCAGACTACATGACGACTTGGCTAATTCTTAGCATGCCGCTGTCTGCTTTCATCATAGCTGTCAGTGACATATTTGGATGAAGGCAGAGTTCCCATGGTGATGGAAACCCTGGAAATATTTTCAAATTTGATTTAAAAGTCATGTTAATTCAAAAATCTTAAAATTCAATGACTTTTCATAGACATTTCTGTGGTGATTTTTTTTCTAGATATGTTCAGTGCTAAAATATTTAAAATTGCACAAATGGCTTTAAAAGTCATGGAAAGTCATTGTCCAGATGATTTGCTTTTCAAATAAGCTTATCTCGTTTAAAGGATGTTTGGATGTTTTTTCTCTAAAGCAAGACTAAATAAAAATACTTGTTAATTATGATTATTAATTAATAATATTAGTAATTATTTTACTGTATAGCAAGTAAGAAGAAATAACAACGATAATAATAAGTACTTTTTGCAGTTATTATTATTTACTGTAAAACAAGAATTTAAGAAAATATTAAAATACTTTAATTATTACTTGAATAAATTATTATTACTTAGTAAAACATAATAATTAATGTTATTGTTATTATTAGTAATGTTGACAATAAGTATATTTAATATTCTTAATCAACATAAAATAGTAATAATAATAATAAATAATAATAATAATATATTAATAATTAGCAACTATATAAGAATAATAATTATTATTATTATTACTACTACTACTACTACTACTAATATATTCATAATTAACTATATATTATTAATAATTATAATAATTATGTATTAATAATAATTATTATTATTTCATACTGATTAAGATTATAATAAATAAAATGATCATCAACATTAATACTATTAATTCTATAATAATTATAATACTATAATAATAATAATACAAATAATAATAATAATTATTATTCGTATTCTTATTATAGAATCAATAGTATTAATGTTGATGATAATTTAATTTATTATAGTCTAATATAATAATAATTATAATTATTATTAGTAGTAGTAGTAGTAGTAGTAGTACTACTACTACTACTAATAATATATTCATAATTATTAACTATATCATTATTGCTATTATTATTACTACTATTTCATAATGATTAAGATTATAATAAATAAAGTTACTGTCAACATCAATACTATTAATTCTATAATATTAATAATAATAATAATAATAATTATTATTATTAGGAATGCTGTGGAGAGAACTCTAGCTAAAACCAGCTTCTATATGTTTTCTAGCTAGTCTGAATGGCTGCCAGTTGCTGGACTTGATTCTGGCCTATTCTAGATTAAGGATTTTGACCAGAAGGACTGTTGATGACTCAGATTACTCATGTTTTCCCGCAGTGATTGACAGCTGCACGGTTGCCGTGGCGTCTAACAGCACTCCGGGCGGCATGCGGCTCATCTCCTCTAACGTTTGTGGTCCTCACGGCCGCTGTCGAAGTCACGCCGGAGGGCACTTCAGCTGCGAGTGTCAGGAGGGATTCACCGGCACGTACTGCCATGAGAGTAAGCCCAATTCGTATCCCAGTGTCCTTTGCTGTCGTTAGATTCAACGCCTTTTCAGCAGCACATCTCTCACTCTTTACTCTCAGACATCAACGACTGTGAAAGTAGTCCCTGCCGTAACGGCGGTACTTGCATTGATAAAATCAACGCGTACCAGTGTATCTGTGCTGATGGCTGGGAGGGACACAACTGTGAGAGCGGTGAGTGCATTTCACCTTTGAAAATCACTTTATGCAATTAAAAACACCTCTAATTTCTCCAATTATATTGATTGCTAAAATATTGTGCGTTTCCAAAACAGACATTGACGACTGCAGCATGAACCCCTGTCGGGATCGAGGAGTGTGCCGTGATCTGGTCAATGACTTTTACTGCGAGTGTGAAAACGGCTGGAAGGGAAAGACCTGTCACTCACGTAAGCCCCGTCTCCTCATTTGGATACCAGTATAAGTGGTGATAAGTATTACTATATATTTTAAGGTGATAAGTATTATAAAAGTGGCTTAATTTGTGTCAGTTAATCATCATGGCACTTCCACATCCTGGCATGAATTATATGATGATTTGTAAAATCATGTTAATTCGTAAAATCTTGAAATGTCCGGTGACATTTCATGAAAATGTCTTTTGTCAGTAACATTTTTCTAGTTATGCTCAGTTTTAAAATATTTCAAATTGCACAAATGGCTGGAAAAGTCATTGTTCAGATGACTTTTTGCTTTTCAAATGAATTTATCTTGATTTAAGGATGCTTAGATATTTTTGCTTTAAATAAGACTAAATAACAAAATACTCATTAATAAAAAATTATGAAATTGTTTATAATGATTATTAATTAATAATGTTAACACTATTGATAATTATTTTACTATTACTATTATTTTACTAATCATTAATTAAAATAATAATATTAATATAATAATTATTATTATTATTATCATTGTTGTTATTATTTGACTGTTGCTGTTATCTAAATGTTAAACAAGTAAAAATTCAAAAAAATATTTATTATTATTATTAATTTGATTTAACTAACAAAGCTATAATAAAAAACATCTCAAATTTCGTCAACAATCAGCCACTATTGTCAAGCAGATTCAATATGTTTAATGTAAAAACAAAAATACAGTAAAAATCTTGCATGTTTTTTCACAAATAAGAATATTGTCATTTAATAAAATCTTTAAGAATGATATTTCATCTTTTTAATTTATGTGAAAAGATAATATAATTAAATATAATAAAATTTATTTTTACAAAACTATTCGAAAAACGTCCCTGAACATTTTTGAGTGATGATACAAATGAATCATTGAATCAGAGTTTTGAATCAGTTCATTTAAACAGACTGTTTGAACTGATTCATGGAAACGAATCTGACTTTCTGACTAGTTTAATTTTTGCCAATCAAACACTATTATCCTGCAAGTCACAAGACAATGAAAGGGTCGCCGATTTAGCCTAATAAATCATTCAAGTATGCAGTAATTGATTTGAATATAGTCCATTAGTCTGACAGCTGATTTGTTCTCGTTTATAGGCGAGAGCCAATGTGACGAGGCCACTTGTAACAACGGGGGCACGTGCTCTGACGAAGGCGACTCATTTAAGTGCATGTGTGCTCCTGGATGGGAAGGAGCTACCTGTAACATAGGTGAGCCGCTAACAACCTGGCTGAGCATTTTTGTGAACTGGCCTCTGAATCAGTTTCTAAAGCTTTTCCCCTTCACTCCACAGCAAAGAACAGCAGCTGCCTGCCGAACCCCTGCGAGAACGGAGCCACGTGTGTCGTGACAGGTGACAGCTTCACCTGTGTCTGCAAAGAAGGCTGGGAGGGCCTCACCTGCAGCCAGAGTACGGCAAAACTTCCTGTTCCACTTCCTTACTACTTCCTGTCTTGACTCCTGTCTACTTCCTGTTTCCAACTCTCACCTTCTGCTGCTTAAGGTTCTCTTCCAAACTATATACTCATTGGATAGCTCCTTAAAGCTGAAGTGTGTCATTTCTGCGCCACTAGCGTCATCATTATAGCTGTCTCTGGATAGGAGAATGTTTTTTTTCATACAAAAAAATGACACACATCGCCTTTACCTTCAGTGGCAGAACGCCAGGCTTTTCTAAATGATCACAGAAAATAAATAGTACAGAGTCTGAGGAGTAGTTTCAGCTGAAATATTATTAGCAAACATTGCGTTGATGGATAATTGTTCAGGTGGGATTATGATCTGCCATTTATGACTGTGGTGAAATTATTGCGATTGATCTACTGGTTGACTATAATGTGAATTATAGACAGTCGTGCATGTGAACATGTTGATTTCACTCCAACGTGACAATAATCTACAGATGAATGTTTCTGTTTTCGAATAACATTTAATAACAAAGTGTTTCATGTTTAATTGTTGATGCCTTCAAGTCATATGGGAATGATCACATTTATGAAATACGCACACATAAACAACACCATAAAATAAAAAAGTATATATTTAAGTCCTGAACTTAATAGATTTTAATGAAAGAATCATGGCGGAGGCTAATTATTATAATTTTTTTATTAAAAATTTTTAAGTTTTTAATATAAGTTTTTAGTTTTTTTTTATTTATTATTGTTCTCTGTGGGTGCACAAGAATAAAAAAAAATCATTAATAAATAAACAAATTATAAATAATAATAAACTGATATTTTCTTGCATTACCACTAAAAAGCTTTCTGTGTTTGCCAACAAGTGGAAGCGATAGGGAGAAATTTGAATTAAATCAGTTTACTGTATTTTAAGACATAACTTGAATAGAAATTTCCCAGGAGGACTTGAAGGCAGCATGTGTCCTGGTGAACTTTGACCCCGTGTCTCATCATGTGTGTAATGTGTGTGCAGCTATAACAGCGGGACGTGTGTGGACGGTGATAACTGGTACCGCTGTGAGTGTGCCAGTGGATTCGCAGGGCCGGACTGTCGCATCAGTGAGTGATTCATGCTTCATCAGTGTGTTGTGAGGATGTAGCTAAATTAATTTAATATAAATAGTCATATTGACAGGGTTGTGATGGTGAGGAAATTTTCCCACTGGTTAATCGACGTGTGACAACACCGGTAATACCGGTATCACCGCGGGGGCGTTCCCTCTTTTCCTCGCTTTCCTTCGCTTTTAAATAGCTTGTTAAAGCGGCGTGCACATTTTACTTTCACTTTCAAACAGCGGCAATACGGCGTAAAGCAATTGCTCGTTTGAATTTTTACTCTTTTCCTCGCTTTCCTTCGCTTTTAAATAGCTTAAAAGCGCCGTGTGCATTTTACTTTCACTTTCGAATTAGCGGCAGTTCGGCATCAATTGCTTGAATGCAACAACAAAATACAACGTCAAACTCACTTTAGCCTATATATAAAACATAGAACTTTTATTAGCAAAAAAAATAAATAAATACACCATGCTACAGGGCAGGCTATGCCTAAAATAAAATAACAAATAACTTACATAAAGTTTAACTAGGTATACAAAACTGGAAATAAGTAAACATGTATAGTATATAACCAAATAAATAAGAAAGTAGAACGTTTATTAGCAAAACGAGTAAGAAAGCTTGGAGGCACGGCATACACCTTGATGTCAAATAAAATAAATAAATGACACAAAGTTTAAATAAAGTAAAAATCAGTGAACAATAAAATAAGAAACGAATGTTTAAAAAAAACCTTCCAAAATCAGATAAACGGCAAAAGTCAACAGGCTTTTCAAAATCCAAAATATTGCCAAACAGGCGCTTTTGCATCTCGTTTCGAAACTAAATCATCCGCGATCGTCTTGTCTGTCACACCTCACTCTTCTTGTCAGTCAGCTGGACTCACTCTCCTCACTGGAGAAATGAAATCTGATCTGTGATGCGACGGTCGTTCGGCACGCTGCATTGAGCAGCCGCGTTCAGTTTTTAATTGTAGTGTCTGTTCTTTTACTGAACTAAATGATTTTTATTTCTACAAAAAATCAAAACAACGGTGGGGGTCGGTGCTGCGGTGGATAAGTGACGTAACCGTTGTTGCAGCTTAACACTGGTATCACCGTCAGCACCGTCTGTTGCGGCAAGCCTAATTGACACATAAGATGGTGATTTTACAGTGGTATTAAGCATGCATGTCTCACCCCACAGACATCAATGAGTGCCAGTCGTCTCCCTGTGCGTTCGGCTCCACGTGTGTCGATGAAATTAACGGCTACCGCTGCCTGTGTCCACCCGGCAGAACCGGGCCCAGGTGTCAGGAAGGTACATGCTCCATGCTTGCTGTTTGATATTAACATTATTAGTCATGCAGTTATTGCTCATACAGAATTCAAACTTAAGTATTAAACCGTTACAGAGTTGATACTTCCAATCGTGCATTCATTGGGGGAACTTTTCTGTCCCCTAGAGAATAATTTAGATGCTTTTTTCTAGATTTAAAGGATATGTTATAATAGCTTTTAAACTTTACTATCTATTCTATTTATTATAGCTAATATAATATCTATTGTGTTAATATTATTGTGTAATTTTTATTTTTTTTAATCATGGTCAAACTAGGTTTGTTTGGTGTTGCTACTAAAACCCTTAGTATTTTTTTCCGCTGTAGATTTAAAGGATATATTATATCCTCAGTTTAGCTTTTACACTTTTGATTTTATCTATTGTTAATATTATAGTGTATTTTATTATTTTTTTAAAAATCTAGATTTAAAGGATATATTATTGTAGCTTTTAAACTTTTGATTTTATCTATTGTGTTAAAATTATGGTGTCATTTATTTATTTATTTTTAATCTTTTTTCTAGATTTAAAGGATATATTATACTAGATTTTTTATTTTTTACTGTGACTATTGTGTTAATAGTATTATGTTTTTTTCATCATGAGCTCAGAGTTGGTTTGGTTTTGGTTAAAAAAAACATTAGTATTTTAACTTTGTATTTTTTTTAATAATTCAGTATATTAAATCATTATAAAATGTACAAATAATACATTTAGTAATTTAAATTCAGAAGCAATCCATTTCTTATTATTGAATTAATTTTTCTTAATTAACAGTTACCACGCACAAGCTAACTTACTGTAATTAGCAAGATCAATGCTTATTTTTTATTTTTTTTTCACAAAAACATTACAAACTGTGAATAATGGGACAAGCAATAAGTTTCAGTCAAGCATTAGTTTAATTTTTCAAGATCTCAATAGTCAAAAGTGGAGAAGATAAAGTGTAGATGTAGCATGGTTTTTAAATAGCTTGTTTTTTCTCTCAGTCACCGGACGTCCGTGTGTGGTTGGAGGACGGATTGCTGTAGATGGAGCAAAGTGGGCTGAAGACTGTAACACCTGTTACTGTCACAGGGGGATTGTCAGTTGTACAAAGGTATGTCAGCGTGAGCCTGTGTGTTGTAGCTGTCGTTAATCATGGACAGAAGTTAATAGTGATGCATTATGGCTTCCTTCCTCTTCCACAGCTGTGGTGTGGCCCTAAACCTTGCCGGATGCTTGGCTCGGGACGAGGCGACTGTCCTCTGGGTCAGCTGTGTGTGCCGGTGCGAGACGAGCAGTGTTTCGTGAAGCCCTGCTCCTCACAGGGCGAGTGCTGGTCTGCTCACCGGCCGGCCGTGAGGGCCCGCTGTGACCCCGAGAGCGACTGCGCCAACATCACCTTCACCTTCCACAAGGACACCATGCCACAGGTGAGGACACTGGGACTGGCATTTAAAGTGTGCTGGTGGGGTTGGGTGATTAGGTTGCATATATTGGATTAATGCACACATTTTGAAATGTTTTCTGATGTGTATTTGTTTTGGCTCTCAGGGAGTGACGGTGGAGCAGGTGTGTCGTGAGCTGAGGCATCTGTATGTGGCTAAAAACGTTTCAGCTGAGTTTTCCATCTCTCTGAGCTGTGAACTCTCTTCTGCCGCCAGTAATGAGATCCATGTGGCCATCGTAAGTCACATTCATGCAGTATTTCATTGGCTAGAAATAGCTTGTTGTAGTGCAGTTTTAATATCCTTATAGTATTGAAGAATGGCTGGAAAAGTCGTCTAAAAGGTGTATAAATAATATATTTATATTACTTTTGTTTATTATATGATTATTTTTTATTTATATTATGTATTTTATTATAATTTCTATTATTTGCACTAATCATTTAATTCTGCTTGAATTCAATAATAGCTTACAAGCTTCAGTCGTAATTTTTTTTTTACATTTTTTTAATTTAAATGAGTGCTGTCAAACGATTAATCACGATTAATTGCATCCAAAATAAAAGTTTTTGTTTACATGTGTGTACTTTGTATATTTATTATGTATGTATAAATATACACACATACACTATATATTTTGAAAATATGTACATGTATATATTTATATTCATATAATTTATAATATATGTAAATATATTTAATATATAAACATTAAATTTTTCTGAAATATATACATGCATTTATATATACATAATAAATATACACAGTACACACACATATATTATGTACACAAACTTTTATTTTGGATGCAATTAATCGCGATTAATCCTTTGACAGCACTAATTTAAATATTTTGTTCATTTGTATTTTATTATTATAATTTTTATTATTTTCATTTTAACACTATGTATTTAATTTAATAATAGCTTATTAAAATATTTATGTTGATGCATTTTAAAGGAAATGTATTATATTATATTATTTTATTATATATTATGTTGTTGTATTATATTTGTTATAATTTTAACACCCCATGCATTTAGTTCTGCTTTAATGTAATAACAACAGCTTCAGTCATAAAAAGACACAAACAACTATTTAAGTCAGGATTCTTTTTTAAAGGAAATATTGTGTTTTGTAGCATGTGACTGAGGATGACATTCACGGCCGGGTTCCTGTTAAAGAAATCACGGACAGCATCATCGATCTGGTGAGCAAACACAGTGCGAACAGCTCCATCATCGGCTCCATCGCTGAGGTCCGTGTTCAGCGCAGACAGCCGCAGAACCCCAATGGTGAGACTCCACAGGAAGCTCTTAACGTTAGAGGAAGTAGCCGTAGGTACAAATGATGGATGCTCTGATTGGAAATAAAGCACCATTTTATGCAAATTCAGAACAAATACATAAATATTGAGATTAGTGCTGTCAAACGATTAATCGCGATTAATCGCATCCAAAAATATAAGTTTTTGTTTACATAATATATGTGTGTGTACTGTGTATATTTGCTATGTATATATAAAGACACACACATACAGCATATATTTTGAAAATATTTACATGTATTTACATGTATATATTTATATTCATATAATTTATATCATATATAAATATATTTAATATATATATGTAACATATTTTTCTTTGTATTTAAATATACAGTACATAATAAATATACACAGTACACACACATATATTATGTAAACAAAAACTTATATTTTTGGATGCGATTAATCACGATTAATCGTTTGACAGCACTAATTGAGATACATACTATCAATCAAAAGTTTGGGGTTAGTGAGGGGTTTTTTATTTAAAAAAATAATACTTTTATTCAGCATGAATGCATTAAATTGTTCAAAAGTGAAAGTAAAGACATTTATAATGTTCAAAATACTTCAATTGCAAATAAATGCTGTTCTGAACTTGAAGAATCTTGAAAAATGATTTCCGCAGCAACTGTTTTCAATATTGATAATAACAAGAAATGTTTCAGCATACTAGAATGATTTCTGAAGGATCATGTGACACTGAAGACTGGAGTAATGATGCTGAAAATTCAGCTTTGTATCACAGGAATAAATTATATTTTAAAATATATTCAAATAGAAAACGGTTAATTTACATTTTTCAAAATATTTCAAAATTGTACAGTTTTTACTGAATTTTTAGTCAGATGCTTGTAGCTTTGGTGAGCATAAGAGGCTTTTCCCAACCCCAAACCTTCATATATAATATTAATAATTATTCATATATAAATAAATAAAAAATTATATTCAGCTACAGCACAAGACTATTCATTTTTATTAACACATATCAAATATAATAAAATGAAAAATGCACAATGAAGGGATGTAATATTTTGCCAGCTTGTTTTTATTAATCCGTTTTCATTGATTCTCTCGTTCAGTAGACTACTTGGTGCCACTGTTGGTGTCCATAGTGACGGCGATCTGGGTTTTGGCACTGGCGTCGGTGTTCCTGTGGTGCGTGCGGCATCGACGCAAACAAAGCTCCAGCCCCACCGCCGTCAACCCCGCCGCCCCCTACTCCACGGGAAGCACAGAAGACAACACGGTGAACAACGCCCGCGAGCAGCTCAACCAGATCAAGAACCACATCGAGAAGAATGCGTCCAACGGCAGCCTGCCGGGAAAAGAGCTGCACTGCGACGACAAGAACAGCGTCAACGCCAAAATCAGGACGCATTTCTCCGAACCCGCCAGACTAGCGCAAGAAGACTCCAGCAAGCATCTGCAGAAGGCACGCTTTCCACGTCAGCCGGCCTACATGCTGGTGGACAGGGACGACAGGCTGAGCTCCAACGGCACGGATGTCAAAAATCCTCACTGGACTAATAAACGAGACAACAGAGACCTGGAGTCGCAGCACAGAGCTCCGGATGCACAGCCAAGAGATCTGGATGCACAACACAGCTTGCACAATATGGAGTATATTGTATAGTGGCCGATGCTCGGCGTGGTAACAATCATTGCTGCGCGATGTCACGAAAGGTCAAGCGAATGAAGACATCTTTCGGAATCAGAGCGCTGACTGTCGACTGTCACGACAAGGCTGGACAGTGTTTGTTCAGACGTTGCGGTCGGACCACGGGCTGGTCCGTTTTATGGCGTCTGAAGGGCCTGAAGACGTTAACCTGTGCTGAATTTCTAGCCTAAATCAGAATGTACAGTAATTGGCCAAAATCTGCTAATTGTGTGAATCTCACCAAAACATGTCCAGGTCAAATTTCACCCTGAATTCATAGACATTGTTGACATTTGAATGACAATTACAGGCATAGTTCACACAAAAATGAAATTTCTGTCATCGTTTACTCAAGCCTTAAGTTGTTCCAAACCTGTACGAGTTCCATTCTTCTGTTGAACACAAAAGAAAATAATTTGAAGAATGTTGGTAACCAAACAGTTGACGGTAGCCATTGACTTCCATGGTATGGAAAAAAATAATATGGAAGTCAATGGGTACCGTCAACTGTTTAGTTACACACAATCTACAAAATATCTCATCTTGTGTTCATAAGAAGAAAGAAACTCATACAGGTTCTGAACTTGAGGCTGAAAAATGATGACCGATTTTGTATTTTTTGGCGAACTGTCCCTTTAAGCTCCTTTTCCATCCAAAAGTGAAATACTGCATTTATATACGGTACAAATACTGTAATACTAAGATTTGTTTATGCAAATCAGGATACTATATAATTAAAATTGCATGAATGATGCCTTCTTCTTTTTTTTTGTATTCCATAAAACTTTTATAGTGCTAAGCAAAGGTTGTAAAAAATATATTTTGGGATGAAATTAGACATGGAAATGTTCTTGAGGGTTTTGTGAGTTTCATCCAGTTGTTGAACTGAACTGCATGTGCAGATTGTGTTCAGTGTTTATAATGTAGAACTTAATGCACCAGAAATAGCTTGTGAATCATTTCCAAAAATCAATAATGACTGGTGTATCACGTGCTCGAAGATTGTATTTAACTTCTTGACTGGATTTTATTTGCCCGCTCTTTCTAGCAGTTCTGCTCTTTTCTTTTTTTTTACATGTGTACAGGCAGACAGGTCATGCTTAGAATTTACTATCTATATGAAGAAGTTCACTGTCAGTTTTGATGTTGTTGTATAGATGACTTTGTACATATTTTCTAAGTAATCATCGTGTATATTTGATTTATTAACTTAATAATCGAGAGCCTATCGTTTGTTTTTATTTATATACATTGTTTAGGTTTGAGAATGTGACCGCTTGTGTCCAACCTTTGTATTTTCGGATGGAAAATATTGTCTCTTATTTCTGAAATGCCAAAATAATAGTTTATTTTTTGGAAGAATAGGGTGTTTGTTTATCTAAATCCAGAATACAATGTGCAATGTCTGTTTCAGAAAACATGTGCACGACTTGTGTTTGTAATGTCCTGAGACGTAGATGGTTTTCCATCTAGTTTTGAAACATACTTTGTCTGTTCAGATACACTTTTATAGAATGTTACTTTAAAACCATTCCTGAATATGTTTAGCATATGTTCTTCTCATAGCTGGGTTAAATGAATTTGGCAGCCCAGGATATCAAACAACGCTTGTCTAGAGTTTTCTGGTCAACCACAGTATTCAAATGTACTTTAACCAAAACGTCTAAAGGGAACGAGCAGTATTAGAAGTGCAATGTTTGTACAGTAATATGAAATATGAAGAAAACAGAACTGAATGTGATACACGAGACAAAAATGAAATCAATTTAGGCCACTTTTATTAATTGTACATTACAGTCGGACTGCTGGGCTTTTTTAGTTCAGTCCCACTTAATTTGTTGAATTGTTTTGTTTTTCTTGTGTTTATGAGATCCTTCTATGAAAAAGCAGAACCATGAAAACAGATCATCCTGGGGGTTGTCATACGTTTTAATTAAATTTCATTCAGTTGTTTACATTAGGATTCCTTAAATCAAATAAAATTTCACTTGAATATTTTGAATTTATGAATTCGATTTTTTCTTTCTTTTTGGAAACAATCCAAGGAAGTTTTGGTTTTTGTGTCCAAAAAAGTAGTATTTATCAAATAATATCTATAATGTGAAGCAAACTCTGTGGTGTGAATACTAGTCCTAAGCTGTCCATTATCCCATGACACAGTCATAAAAAATACAATTTATTGTGTCAAATATTTCTTTGGATAAATATTCATCTCGAGTAGGGTGAAAATTGCTTGCAAGCAAGCCATAGAGATGTCTGATTTGTAAGTGAGTCATTTCAAAGAATCAGTTGAGTTCACACATTTGTTTTAATGACTCATTCATATGAATTTGAATGATTTAAAAAAAAAATCCTTATCCAGTACTCATAAACTACTTATGAAACAATCATGCAAATTCATTGGTCAAAAAGTGTGGGAGCTCTTCTTTGAAAATTCAAATGCTGATATATGGAATTTCTATATGGAATTTAAAGAATAAGAGCATCATGATCATGTAGCAAACAGCATAAGAATAACTGTAGATATTTCCTTATT
>NW_015505362.1:501288-502026 GCF_001515645.1 Sinocyclocheilus grahami
ACATGATCATAATTTAATAAAATTACTAATATCACTTTCATTTTTGCAGTTATTCAAACAGCGGATAAATGATAAGTTAGCAAAGAGCATTGACATTATCAAAGAGCATTATCACCGACTTACGTCTATCACTGAAGCTGTCTACACTGTCTATTAATATCTTACTTTTGCTATTTATGACAGAATTCACAAGTCAGAGAGGACGCACACTGAACAAAACTCCGGCATTTCGGCAATGACTCATCTGAATGCCTCTGATTTGGCCATTGCATTCATAACCTCAACAGAATTGTGTGTGATTGGTTCAAATGAGCAAACCTGTAAAAATGCTTGAAAAGAAATATGACGCAACATGAGCACTTTCATTTCATTTTTACTTTATTCGCGACAGCCATAATAGATTTAGTTAAATAAGAGCGTTAACCTATTGTTTAGGAATGTACAGCATTAAACGTTATTCCTAAATTTATGAATATGCAGGATTAACTAGTAAACCCGGGTAAAGGGTGAAACGTGAAGTAAAATAACCCAGGATTCCATTTACCCGGGGTTTAGAATTAGAACCATTTAGAACTATTTCAAGTGTGAAAAGCCCTCAAGTCATCAAAATTCAAGTTTTGTGGCCTTTACGCCATGTCTTTAGCTCTAATGGCATCTTGTACTTCTAAACACTGACAAAATTCCTTTAAAATCGAATATGACAAGAACAGACCAGGTGTAGGCCAACTGATGACTCAT
>NW_015505362.1:502036-506193 GCF_001515645.1 Sinocyclocheilus grahami
GATGTTGACTATTAAAATTGCATGAGCTCTTAGATCTGTCCTTTTTCCAAAGACAAATGTCAACATAGGAAAGAAAACTGCACTCATCCAGCGATTTCACAGGCTCATGCAATGATGAAAACAATAGATATAAAGTTCAAAATGGTTTGGACACTTTCTGGTTGTCTAACATCAGTGTTCATCTGTGTGAACTTGAGGAGAAGTGACTTCGTACATCCACTGAAAATCAAACGGACGCCAGTTGCTTAAACTCTTTTGCTTAGTTCTGAAGTTAGTTCTGAGAAAAGCTCTAGCAGCACAGATAGCACTTGGTTTGACATTTTGAATACAATGACATTCATTCACTTTTAAGTGTGGCATAAGCATCCAAATGCTTTTTGGGCCCACCATATAATTTTGCATTTTAATGGACGTACAGCAAGCAGAACAAATGCCTTCTGTGAAAGTCCCATAGTTGCCTGTAGACGTAGACGAATCCATAAACACGTTTGGCTATTAATCTAACTGACCCCTCGTCTCCTGTTTGCAGGAAATGCTGACATCAGAACAGCAAGTATGACCATTTCGCTGACTTCAAAGCCCAAAAATGGGTTAGGCTGAAGGAAAGTCTGAAACTTGATTTGGCCACCCTCTTCAACACTAATGGCTCCATCACGTTAACAAATTTGTCACGGTAACTGGACTCAGTGTTCGCTTCAGAACAACACAGCGGCGCGTTCAACTGCCAGGGCTGAGGTGATGTAACATGAGCTTCCTAAAGGAGTTTTTATCGTCATTTGTTCTCTGAAAGCATATTAGAAACCGATCTGTGCATGTTTGCACTGTAAGGAGAGTGATTCCAGAGCAGAAGGTTGGAAAGTACAAAGCATTTAATGCTAAGAGACGCTTGCACTCAAATTTAGCCACAAAAACATTAGCTCCGGTTCAAAACCCAGTGAGATGCCTACACAAGCAGTATTTAAAGATAGCATGGACACATTCCCAACACAAAGACCGTTTTAAATAGTAGAAATCAAAATAATGCCTCATTTTGGCTAAACTGTAAGGCTTTCATGGAGATTGCAATCCCATAATGCATTGCGCGAGGGTCAGTGGAAACATCATTAGAGATGGAGGAAGTAGGAGAAATGTTGATTATAAATAAAGTTCATACCTTATGTATCAATAAAAATAGACCACATTTTTATCTATTTTGGTGGCTCTGTTAGCTTAGCAACATGCTAACGACAAACTCTACTGAAATCAACTGTGAGTCAGCAGTTTATGTAAATGGTTCTACTTGTTTGAGTTGTTGCTAAGTGTTTCAAAATTTTGAAGATTCGTGTCAGTTAGGCAAATAAAGTTCATACCTTATGTATCAATAAAAATAGACCACATTTTTATCTATTTTGGTGGCTCTGTTAGCTTAGCAACATGCTAACGACAAACTCTACTGAAATCAACTGTGAGTCAGCAGTTTATGTAAATGGTTCTACTTGTTTGAGTTGTTGCTAAGTGTTTCAAAATTTTGAAGATTCGTGTCAGTTAGGATGCTGCCTTATAAGGCAGCAGACAACAAGGAAGTACGCTAGGTTTTGGAACAGAACCATTGTAAAATTAGCATACGTTTCAGATCATAAAAAGCCAAGTACACTCACACACTGTCCTAAACACAGACTAACAAGGGTCTCTCATAGACACACCAACTCTGTAGACGACACACACACAATTCACGCACCCTGAGGAGACGGGGGCCCATTTCTGCAGAAAGACTTTCCCAGTGCAGCCACACCTGGAGCAATCGCATTTTAGAGCCAATAATTAGTTCCGTACCATGACTCAGCCTTCAAATGTGTATGTGAAACAGCGAAACAGAGACGTAAGAGTGTGTGGGAACTCGAAGATAGTGATGTCAGTTTTCCTTTATAGGCCGAAGAATGCGCAAAATAAAATGAGGGAGGGAGAAAAACAGGGAAATAATAGCAGAAAGAGCAGCAGCCTCCTCTCAGGCGTTAGTCAGCAATTCAGACTGCAGTTGCATTGACAAATAGATTACTGACAGACTAATAGAGACAGTTTACCTCTGATTGTGATTTACATACACATTAAGTTGTTTTACAGGCTATTCACAAAGTGCAACATGAAATCACGACTGGCTATATTTTCTTTCATAATGCATGTTCCTGGTCTGATTGTGCATGTGATCTATTTTAACATAGATATAAAAATCAACCGATAAATAGATAAATTAAAAATGTACATTTATACTAAAAATTAAAATAATTGTATTTTTCAACTTAACCTCTTCAACCACATGGTTCATCTTACATTTATCAGCATTTTGCCTGTGGTGAATATCCGGCTTCACGCAGAAATATGTCAGATTGTTATTACTGCTCATTCTACGTTTTGACCAGACAGTCACTTCCTGTCTAAGTGGATAGTTTTTGTCAGCAATAAGCTGCAACATGGACCAGACTTTGTGTTGTTAGTCAAAAATCCCATCTTGTGAAGTCAAAGAAACATAAAATGCACATGCTTTCGTGCTAATAGCAGATGAGGTCAGTGAAAACATCCATTCATTATGGTGGAAGACACGTAAATAAAGTTAATTTTACACTTCAAGTATCCATAAAAGACCCATTTATGTGTGTGCATTGTTAGCTTAGCAACATGCTAAACATAAACACCTCATGCTTTCATGCTAATAGCATATGCAAATAATTAAACGGAAAAAAAACAAGTCATAAAATTACACAAACTCCCATGCACAGATCATACAGCATAAACCCAGTGGCACACTCCTTATTCCTCTTTAGTTCCTTTAATCACTCTGAAACATGAGAGTGTTTAAGAGAGCTCATAAAAACAACATACAGCCTTACAACTGAGAGAATATGGCCTTTATCTCGAACGTTCCTGTGTCATGCTTTTTAAGGTCTCTTTTATCTGAGCTTGAAACAAAAGCTGGATCTTTGGTTTCGGAGGCAGGAAGTGTGTGATCAAACAGAGACGGCCGATGGAAGACAGTCTAGATTTCAGGGCTTCACTGTTAGCGATTAGCTTATCTGGAGAGGCGTAACTGCTGTGTTATTCATCAGAGTGATAACAGTCTGATTGGTTTCTCTGATGTAGATATTTCCCACAGTATCATATCCTTGACATAGCGCTACATGGTGCTACTTACTTCACAAGTGGCTCATTAGCAAAGAGGTTACAGTATGAGTTCTGTTTAGTTGTAAATTCAGTCAGCGCATGGATATCCCAGCAAAAGAATTCCATAGGTTACTTCACAAGCCAGAGATTTCTTTATTGGAGCATTTATTTATGTTTCTTCCTGTTGCATAAACTAATGGCCTGATCGAGGCATTGCTAGGGTCTTCTCAGTAGCCACGTTTCCATTACCCTTCAAATTGCACAAACTGAAATTGCAAACTGAAAACACGCCTAATGAAAACACGTACATTTCTCAAAAACTCCCATGCAAAAAAGTTTTTACATTCACACGAGGTGGTTTTTCAGGCAATTCGAAAAAGGAATATATCACAAAACGCATTTTACGTCACCTGGCTGGCGTACGTAAAAGTCACATGATCATTCTTTAATGTACTATAACTTCCAAGAAACACCTCATACCATTAATGATTGGATAACCCCTTATTTACACTGTACACATCGGTGGCACATTACGGCTCCGACACACGGCCACGATAGTCAATGCTTGTGTTTATACCAGCCACGCCACGGCACGTTTCAGAAGTGTCCCAGATGTGACTCCCCGCGCTCCTTCACTAAAGATATACGCATATGTCTCCTTTGATTAAAAATAATGACTAGTGCGGCGGCTGCAATATAACCTACTTAAACCTACCAACATCCATCGCCATGACTTATCACAAGAGGAAAAAAGTTCTGTTTTAGTCGCAACATCGGTTAATGGAAATGCTGTCAATTCGCAATATGTTTTTTATTATACTCTCCATACTCTCCACCTGTAGCTGGTGTGTGGTGAGCGCACTGGCGCCGCTGTCCTGTGGCTGCCGTCGCATCATCCAAGTGGATGCTGCACACTGGTGGTGGTTGAGGAGAGACCCCCCATATGATTGTAAAGCGCTTTGGGTGTACAACAATACACAATAAAGCGCTATATAAATGCATCATTCATTCATTCATTCATT